>NW_027420384.1:0-9238 GCF_009905375.1 Apium graveolens
CCTAAAGAGTCACTTTCCACTTTATATTTGTACAATTAACATGTTAACATCATATACATCCAATTTGACATCTTTTTACCACCTCTTAGTTCCACTTTCACAAAAGTCAATTTTGTTCCACATTTTGGTTCTAATTAACCATGTAAGTCACTTTTCACCATATTAGAGTCACTTTGCACCCTATAATAGTCAATTTCCACCATATATTTGTACAATTAACATGGTAACATCATATACATCCAATTTGACATCCTTTTACCACCTCTTAATTCCACTTTCACACAAGTCAATTTTGTTCCACATTTTGGTTCTACTTAACCATGTAAGTCTCCTTTCACCATATTAGAGTCACTTTGCACCATATAAGAGTCACTTTCCACCATATATTTGTTCAATTAACATGTTAACATCATATCCATTCAATTTAACATCGTTTTATCACCTCTTAGTTCCACTTTAATACAAGTCAATTGTGTTTCATAATATTGGAGTCACTTTGCACCCTATAAGAGTCACTTTCCACCATATATTTGTACAATTAAAATGTTAACATCATATACATCCAATTTGACATCTTTACCACCTCTTAGTTCTACTTTCACAAGTCAATTTTGTTTCACATTTTGGTTCTAATAACCATGTAAGTCACTTTTCACCATATTAGAGTCACTTTGACCCTATAATAGTCATTTTCCACCATATATTTGTACAATTAACATTAACATATATACATCAATTTGACATCGTTTTACCACCTTTAGTTCACTTTCATACAAGTCAATTTTGTTCCACATTTTGGCTCTAATCAATCATGTAATTCACTTTTCACCATATTAGAGTCACTTTGCACTCTAAAGAGTCACTTTCCATATATTTGTACAATTAACATGTTAACATCATATACATCCAATTTGACATCCTTTTAGCACCTCTTAGTTCCACTTTCACACAGTCAATTTGTTCCACATTTTGGCTCAAATCAACCATGTAAGTCACTTTTCACCATATTAGAGTCACTTTGCACCCTATAAGAGTCACTTTCCCACATATATTTGTTCAATTAACATGTTAACATCATATCCATTCAATTTGACATCGTTTTAATCACCTTAGTTCCACTTTAATACAAGTCAATTGTGTTTCACATTTTGGCTCTAATCAACCATGTAATTCACTTTTCACCATATTAGAGTCACTTTGCACCCTATAAGAGTCACTTTCCACCATATATTTGTACAATTAACATGTTAACATCATATCATCAAATTTGACATCATTTTATCACCTCTTAGTTCCACTTTAATACAAGTCAATTTGTTTCACAATTTTGGCTCTAATCAACCATGTAAGTCACTTTTCACCATATTAGAGTCACTTTGCACCCTAAAGAGTCACTTTCCACCATATATTTGTACAATTAACATGTTGAAATCATATACTCCAATTTGACATCTTTTAACCACCTCATTAGTTTATTTAATACAAGTCAATTTTGTTCCACATTTCGGCTCAATCAATCCAGTGTAATTCACCTTTTCACCCTATTAGAGTTACTTTGCACTCTAAAAGAGTCACTTTCCACTATATATTGTACAATTAACATGTTAACATCATATACATCAATTTGACTTCTTTCCACATTTTAGTTCACTTAACACAGGTCAATTTTGTTCCACATTTTGGCTCAAAACCCATGGTAAAGTCACTTTTCACATTATCGGAGTCAATTTGCATATATAAGAGTCACTTTACACCATATATGTGTTCAATTAACATGTAACATTATCATTCAATTGGCATCATTTTAATCACCTCTTACCGCTTCCACTTTACATACAAGTCAATTGTGGTTGCACATTTTGGCTCTATCAACCATGTAATCACTTTTCAATCCATATTAGAGTCACTTTGCCACCCTATAAGAGTCACTTTCCACCATATATTTGTACAATTAACATGTTAACATCATATACATCCAATTTGACATTCTTTTATCACCTCTTAGTTCCACTTTCATACAAGTCAATTTTGTTTCACATTTTGGCTCTAATCAACCATGTAAGTCACTTTTCACCATATTAGAGTCACTTTGCACCCTATAAGAGTCACTTTCCACCATATATTTGTACAATTAAAATGTTAACATCATATACATCCAATTTGACATCCTTTTACCACATCTTAGTTCACTTTCACACAAGTCAATTTTGTTCCACATTTTGGTTCTAATTAACCATGTAAGTCACTTTTCACCATATTAGAGTCACTTTGCACCCTATAAGAGTCACTTTCCACCATATATTTGTTCAATTAACATGTTAACATCATATCCATTCAATTTGACATCGTTTTATCACCTCTTAGTTCCACTTTAATACAAGTCAATTGTGTTTCACATTTTGGCTCTAATCAACCATGTAATTCACTTTTCACCATATTAGAGTCACTTTGCACCCTATAAGAGTCACTTTCCACCATATATTTGTACAATTAAAATGTTAACATCATATACATCCAATTTGACATTCTTTTATCACCTCTTAGTTCCACTTTCATACAAGTCAATTTTGTTTCACATTTTGGCTCTAATCAACCATTTAAGTCACTTTTCACCATATTAGAGTCACTTTGCACCCTATAAGAGTCACTTTTCCACCATATATTTGTACAATTAAACATGTTAACATCATATACATTCCAATTTGACATCTTTTTATCACCTCTTAGTTCTACTTCATACAAGTCAATTGTGTTTCCACATTTTGGCTCTAATCAACCATGTAATTCACTTTCACCATATTAGAGTCACTTTGCACCCTATAAGAGTCACTTTCCACCATATATTTGTACAATTAACATGTTAACATCATATACATCCAATTTGACATCTTTTACCACCTCTTAGTTCCACTTTCCATACAAGTCAATTTTGTTTCCACATTTTGGTTCTAATCAACCATGTAAGTCACTTTTCACCATATTAGAGTCACTTTGCACCCTATAAGAGTCACTTTCCATATATTTGTACAATTAACATGTTAACATCATATACATCCAATTTGACATCTTTTTACCACCTCTTAGTTCCACTTTCACAAAAGTCAATTTTGTTCACATTTTGGCTCTAATAACCATGTAAGTCACTTTTCACCATATTAGAGTCACTTGCACCCTATAAGAGTCACTTTCCACCATATTTGTACAATTAACATGTTAACATCATATACATCCAATTTGACATCTTTTACCACCTCTTAGTTCCACTTTCAACAAGTCAATTTTGTTCACATTTTGGTTCACTTAACCATGTAAGTCACTTTCACCATATTAGAGTCACTTTGCACCCTATAAGAGTCACTTTCCACCATATATTGTACAATTAACATGTTAACATCATATCCATCAAATTTGACATTTTTATCACCTCTTAGTTCCACTTTAATACAAGTCAATTGTGTTTCACATTTTGGCTCTAATCAACCATGTAATTCACTTTTCACCATATAGAGTCACTTTGCACCCTCTAAGAGTCACTTTCCACCATCTATTTGTACAATTAAATGTTAACATCATATACATCCAATTTGACATCCTTTTATCACCTCTTAGTTCCACTTTCATACAAGTCAATTTTGTTTCACATTTTGGCTCTAATCAACCATGTAATTCACTTTTCACCATATTAGAGTCACTTTGCACCCTATAAGAGTCACTTTCCACCATATATTTGTACAATTAACATGTTAACATCATATACATTCCAATTTGACATCTTTTATCACCTCTTAGTTCCACTTTCATACAATGTCAATTTTGTTTCACATTTTGGCTCTAATCAACCATGTAATTCACTTTTCACCATATTAGAGTCACTTTGCACCCTATAAGAGTCACTTTCCACCATATATTTGTACAATTAACATGTTAACATCATATACATCAATTTGACATCCTTTTATCACCTCTTAGTTCCACTTTCATACAAGTCAATTTTGTTTCACATTTTGGCTTCTAATAACCATGTAAGTCACTTTTCACCATATTAGAGTCACTTTGCACCCTATAAGAGTCACTTTCCACCATATATTTGTACAATTAACATGTTAACATCATATACATCCAATTTGACATCCTTTTACCACCTCTTAGTTCCACTTTCACTACAAGTCAATTTTGTTCCACATTTTGGTTCTAATTAACCATGTAAGTCACTTTTCACCATATTAGAGTCACTTTGCACCCTATAAGAGTCACTTTCCACCATATATTTGTACAATTAACATGTTAACATCATATACATCCAATTTGACATCGTTTTTATCACCTCTTAGTTCCACTTTCATACAAGTCAATTGTGTTTCACATTTTGGCTCTAATCAACCATGTAATTCACTTTTCACCATATTAGAGTCACTTTGCACCCTATAAGAGTCACTTTCCACCATATATTTGTACAATTAACATGTTAACATCATATACATCCAATTTGACATCCTTTTACCACCTCTTAGTTCCACTTATCACAAGTCAATTTTGTTCCACATTTTGGTTCTAATTAACCATGTAAGTCACTTTTCACCATATTAGAGTCACTTTGCACCCTATAAGAGTCACTTTCCACCATATATTTGTACAATTAACATGTTAACATCATATACATTCAATTTGACATCAGTTTTATCACCTCTTAGTTCCACTTTCATACAAGTCAATTGTGTTTCACATTTTGGCTCTAATCAACCATGTAATTCACTTTTCACCATATTAGAGTCACTTTGCACCCTATAAGAGTCACTTTCCACCATATATTTGTACAATTAACATGTTAACATCATATACATCCAATTTGACATTCTTTTTATCACCTCTTAGTTCCACTTTCATACAAGTCAATTTTGTTTCACATTTTTGGCTCTAATCAACCATGTAAGTCACTTTTCACCATATTAGAGTCACTTTGCACCCTATAAGAGTCACTTTCCACCATATATTTGTACAATTAACATGTTAACATCATATACATTCCAATTTGACATCTTTTATCACCTCTTAGTTCCACTTTCATACAAGTCAATTGTGTTTCACATTTTGGCTCTAATCAACCATGTAATTCACTTTTCACCATATTAGAGTCACTTTGCACCCTATAAGAGTCACTTTCCACCATATATTTGTACAATTAACATGTTAACATCATATACATTCAATTTGACATCATTTTATCACCTCTTAGTTCCACTTTCATACAAGTCAATTTTGTTTCACATTTTGGCTCTAATCAACCATGTAAGTCACTTTTCACCATATTAGAGTCACTTTGCACCCTATAAGAGTCACTTTCCACATATATTTGTACAATTAACATGTTAACATCATATACATCCAATTTGACATCTTTTACCACCTCTTAGTTCCACTTTCACAAAAGTCAATTTTGTTCCACATTTTGGTTCTAATTAACCATGTAAGTCACTTTTCACCATATTAGAGTCACTTTGCACCCTATAAGAGTCACTTTCCACCATATATTTGTACAATTAACATGTTAACATCATATACATCCAATTGACATCCTTTTACCACATCTTAGTTCTACTTTCACACAAGTCAATTTTGTTCCACATTTTGGTTCTAATTAACCATGTAAGTCACTTTTCACCATATTAGAGTCACTTTGCACCCTATAAGAGTCACTTTCCACCATATATTTGTTCAATTAACATGTTAACATCATATCCATTCAATTTGACATCGTTTTATCACCTCTTAGTTCCACTTTAATACAAGTCAATTGTGTTTCACATTTTGGCTCTAATCAACCATGTAATTCACTTTTCACCATATTAGAGTCACTTTGCACCCTATAAGAGTCACTTTCCACCATATATTTGTACAATTAAAATGTTAACATCATATACATCCAATTTGACATTCTTTTATCACCTCTTAGTTCCACTTTCATACAAGTCAATTTTGTTTCACATTTTGGCTCTAATCAACCATGTAAGTCACTTTTCACCATATTAGAGTCACTTTGCACCCTATAAGAGTCACTTTCCACCATATATTTGTACAATTAACATGTTAACATCATATACATCCAATTTGACATCTTTTTATCACCTCTTAGTTCCACTTTCATACAAGTCAATTTTGTTTCACATTTTGGCTCTAATCAACCATGTAATTCACTTTTCACCATATTAGAGTCACTTTGCACCCTATAAGAGTCACTTTCCACCATATATTTGTACAATTAACATGTTAACATCATATACATTCCAATTTGACATCTTTTTATCCACCTCTTAGTTCCACTTTCATACAAGTCAATTTTGTTCACATTTTGGCTCTAATCAACCATGTAAGTCACTTTTCACCATATTAGAGTCACTTTGCACCCTATAAGAGTCACTTTCCACCATATATTGTACAATTAACATGTTAACATCATATACATCCAATTTGACATTCTTTTTATCACCTCTTAGTTCCACTTTCTACAAGTCAATTTTGTTTCCACATTTTGGCTCTAATCAACCATGTAAGTCACTTTTCACCATATTAGAGTCACTTTTGCACCCTATATAGAGTCACTTTGCACCCTATAAGAGTACTTTCACCATAATTTAACATGTTAACATCATATACATCCAATTTGACATCTTTTTACTCACCTCTTAGTTCCACTTTCCTACAAGTCAATTGTGTTTCACATTTTTGGCTCTAATCAACCATGTAAGTCACTTTTCACCATATTAGAGTCACTTTGCACCCTATAAGAGTCACTTTCCACCATATATTTGTTCAATTAACATGTTAACATCATATCCATTCAATTTGACATCGTTTTATCACCTCTTAGTTCCACTTAATACAAGTCAAATTGTGTTTCACATTTTGGCTCTAATCAACCATGTAATTCACTTTTCACCATATTAGAGTCACTTTGCACCCTATAAGAGTCACTTTCCACCATATATTTGTACAATTAAAATGTTAACATCATATACATCCAATTTGACATCCTTTTACCACCTCTTAGTTCTACTTTCACACAAGTCAATTTTGTTCCACATTTTGGTTCTAATTCACCATGTAAGTCACTTTTCACCATATTAGAGTCACTTTGCACCCTATAAGAGTCACTTTCCACCATATATTTGTTCAATTAACATGTTAACATCATATCCATTCAATTTGACATCGTTTTATCACCTCTTAGTTCCACTTTCATACAAGTCAATTGTGTTTCACATTTTGGCTCTAATCAACCATGTAATTCACTTTTCACCATATTAGAGTCACTTTGCACCCTATAAGAGTCACTTTCCACCATATATTTGTACAATTAAAATGTTAACATCATATACATCCAATTTGACATTCTTTTATCACCTCTTAGTTCCACTTTCATACAAGTCAATTGTGTTTCACATTTTGGCTCTAATCAACCATGTAATTCACTTTTCACCATATTAGAGTCACTTTGCACCCTATAAGAGTCACTTTCCACCATATATTTGTACAATTAACATGTTAACATCATATACATCCAATTTGACATCCTTTTACCACCTCTTAGTTCTACTTTCACACAAGTCAATTTTGTTCCACATTTTGGTTCTAATTAATCATGTAAGTCACTTTTCACCATATTAGAGTCACTTTGCACCCTATAAGAGTCACTTTCCACCATATATTTGTTCAATTAACATGTTAACATCATATCCATTCAATTGACATCGTTTATCACCTCTTAGTTCCACTTTAATACAAGTCAATTGTTTCACATTTTGGCTCTAATCAACCATGTAATTACTTTTCACCATATTAGAGTCACTTTGCACCCTATAAGAGTCACTTTCCACCATATATTTGTACAATTAAAATGTTAACATCATATACATCCAATTTGACATTCTTTTATCACCTCTTAGTTCCACTTTCATACAAGTCAATGTGTTTCACATTTTGGCTCTAATCAACCATGTAATTCACTTTTCACCATATTAGAGTCACTTTACACCCTATAAGAGTCACTTTCCACCATATATTGTACAATTAAATGTTAACATCATATACATCCAATTTGAGATCTTTTACCACATCTTAGTTCACTTTCACACAAGTCAATTTGTTCCACATTTTGGTTCTAATAACCATGTAAGTCACTTTTCACCATATTAGAGTCACTTTGCCCTATAAGAGTCACTTTCCACCATATATTTGACAATTAACATGTTAACATCATATCCATCAATTTGACATCGTTTTATCACCTCTTAGTTCCACTTTAATACAAGTCAATTGTTTCACATTTTGGCTCTAATCAACCATGTAATTTACTTTTCACCATATTAGAGTCACTTGCACCCTATAAGAGTCACTTTCCACCATATTTTACAATTAAAATGTTAACATCATATACATCCAATTTGACATTTTTATCACCTCTTAGTTCCACTTTCATACAAGTCAATTTTGTTTCACATTTTGGCTCTAATCAACCTAAGTCACTTTTATATATAGAGTCACTTTGCACCCTATAAAGAGTCACTTTCCACCATATATCTGTACAATTAACATGTTAACATCATATACATCCAATTTGACATTTTTTATCACCTTTCATACAAGTCAATTGTTTCACATTTTGGCTCTAATCAACCTGTAATTCACTTTCACCATATTAGAGTCACCTTGCACCCTATAAGAGTCACTTTCCACATATATTTGTACAATTAACATGTTAACATCATATACATTCAAATTGACATCATTTTATCACTCTTAGTTCCACTTTCATACAAGTCAATTTTGTTTCACATTTTGGTTCTAATCAACCATGTAAGTCGCTTTTCACCATATTAGAGTCATTGCACCCTAAAAGAGTCACTTTCCACTTATATTTGTAAATTAACATGTTAACAAATACATCCAATTTGACATCTTTTTACCACCTCTTAGTTCCACTTTCAAAAGTCAATTTTGTTCCACATTTTGGTTCTAATTAACCATGTAAGTCACTTTCACCATATTAGAGTCACTTGCACCCTATAATAGTCAATTTCCCATATATTTGTACAATTAACATGGTAACATTATACATCCAATTTGACATCCTTTTACCACCTCTTAATTCCACTTTCACACAAGTCAATTTTGTTCCACATTTGGTTCTACTTACCATGTAAGTCTCCTTTCACCATATTAGGTCACTTTGCACCCTATAAGT
>NW_027420385.1:0-155604 GCF_009905375.1 Apium graveolens
CATTCTGGGAATGCGTTACACACCTGTGGGCATTCACGTAATGGTACACCCTTTAATGGCTGAAAAGGGGTGTAACGCATCATCGGAATGCGGTTACAGATCCTGTAACGCGTTCATGTAATGCGGTTACAAGCCCGTCTGTTGATTTTAAAATTAATTTCTGGGAGTTTCGTAACTCCGTTTTGGGCGTGGCAATATACCGTTGGATTCATTTTTTTCCGAGACGGATCTAATGGAAGTGATCAATTAGTTAGTTTATTATAAAGTTTTGAACTGTTTATATTCCATGAACGTGTTTTAAAAAAGCTGTTTTTGATTGTTTTAAATTGATTTTAAATCTTCATGTGTGCATAGAGATGTATAATGCTTAGACTAATGTGCTAGATATGTAACAGTGCTACCTTAATGTTTATTCATGTTGATATATGTGATATATGTTTAGTTTATCATACGATGATAGATTTGGGTGAACTTAAAATGAACATAAGGCATTTGTTAGACAACCTAGTATAGTGAAATTGTTTCATAACCTTAAGAATAATATTATGAATACAATCATGAGATTCTTGTGTTTATGAAACACGTAATTGCATATGAATTTTCGATATGAAGAAGAAGGATGATTCTGTCAACAACAGATTCTATCTGTAAGAAAGGGGTATTAAGTGAAGCCTCTTGACAAATTCTCCACCCGATCTGGGAATCATCTGATTATTGATTATTGATTTGAAAATATTTAATTTAAAAGGAAGAATTTCTTTATAATATGATTATGATTGAAACATAATATAATCCCTCTAAAATTAAATAATATCAAGTAGTAATTGGCCAATGATACAACGGGCTTGTGTCGGTCATAGCCTTCCAACATGATAGAAAGTAGTTCTTATTTTTGAATCATTGTCGTTTCGTGCCACAGCCGAGGGCTTTGATTTCGAAATAGAAATACTTGTCTATTAAATAGAGATGTGTACATTGAATAAGAATCTAAAGGTCGTTACGTGCCACAGCCGTGGGCCTTTGGGGACTGATTCAATTGTACAGAATGTTGGGTTAGACCTTGACTTAGAATATTGAGTTTGTCGTGCCACAGCCGTGACTCAATTATTCAAGAGGCTAAGTTTGATTAGGGAATAACATTAGATGTAATTGACAAGAGTTGTCTGCCTATTGAACATTACATGGCATTTCGTGCCACAGCCGGGGTTGTGTAATGGAATGTAGGATCCCTATTCCCACTAACATTATGAATGCTTACTTTTCATGTAGGGGTTGAAATGAATTAGGTAAACTAGTGGGAGCCACTATGAATAAAGACCCGATTCATATAGTGTTTTGAAATGAAATCGATTATTTGCTAAGTGTTGTTATGTGTTTATCATTTACAGATTTACTTTGTACGTTATGTCTTCTGCACTATCACTCAGGAGCATACTGGATGCTCACAAATTGACTGGTCCTAATTATGTTGACTGGCTTCGAAACTTGAGAATTGTTCTCAGGATTGAGAAGCTGGAATACGTGATTGACTCACCTAAACCTACTGAACCTGCTAGCGATGCGCATAATGATGAACATGTTGTGTATCGTAAGTGGATGGATGATGCAAATGTTGCTCAATGCATCATGCTAGTTTCCATGAACATTGAGCTACAGAAGCAACATGAGCATATGGATGCTCACACTATCCTAATACATCTACAAGAGTTGTATGATGGGCGGGGAGGACAGATCGATATGAGATATCGAAGGAGTTATTCGGTTGTAGGATGTCTGAGGGATCATCTATGAATGACCATGTACTTAAGATGATCATTTGATTGAACGTCTTGGACAACTTGGTTTTGCCATGGATGGGGAGCTGAGCCAAGACTTGGTCTTGCAATCGCTTCCGAGTTCGTTCTCGAGCAGTTTGTTGTGAACTTCACATGAATAAGTTGGATGTCAGCCTGCCTGAACTCCACAACATGTTGAAGACTGCGGAATCGAATTTTCCCCCTAAGAAGAGTTCTGTTCTTCTAATTGGTGAAGTTTCCAATCCTAAGAAAAGGAAGAGGAACTCTTTCAAGAAGAAGAAAGTAGGTGAGAAAAACGCCGGTTCCACCAAAAGCTGAAGACCCCGAGAGCAAAGTTGTTTGCTTTCACTGTAACAAGGTGGGGGCACTGGAAGAGGAACTGCGAGGTTTACCTTACAGAATTGAAGAAGAAGGGTAGTGAGACTACCGCTTCTGATTCAGGTATGTTCATGATAGAAATGAATATGTCATTTCTACTTGGGTATTAGATACCGCCTGTGGTTCTCATATCTGCAATTTGTTGCAGGGACCAAGGAGAAGTAGGACTCTTGAGGAAGAGGAGGTGATTCTACTGATGGAAATGGAGCAAGAGTTGCTGCTGAAGATGTAGAATCATTTCATTTACATATGCCTACGGGCAAGACTATTGTTTGAAATAATGTTATTTTGTTCCCTCGATTGTGAGAAATATTATTCCCATGTTAGACTTGGCTGGGTTTTCATTTATTATTGAGAATAATGAATGTTCTATTCTTAGAGATAATAATCTTTATGGACGTGGTACTTTAAATAATGGTCTGTATATATGTGACATAATTTACTTCAGATTGAACAAACTAATAAAAGAAAAGGGATGATGAAAATCTCACTTTATAGTGGCACTGCAGTCTCCATTTAGTGGACATGGAGAGAGGGCTGCAGATTTGCTAGGAATGGTACACACAAATGTATGTGGACCAATGTCTACGCAAGCCATGGGTAGATTTTCATACTTCATTACTTTCATAGATGATAGATCTGGATTCGGATATGTGTTTGATGAAACACAAGTCTGAGGCCTTTGAAAGGTTCAAAGAATATAAGTATGAAGTAGAGAAACAAACCAAACATAGTATTATAATTCTTCGATTAGATCGAGATGGTGAATACTTTAATGGAGTGTTTCTTGATTATCTCAAAGTAAATGGTATAGTCCTCCCAGTTGACTCCTCTAGATTGGTATCTGAAAGGAGAAATCGAACTTTGTTAGACATAGTTCGGTCCATGATGAGCTATGCAAATCTTCCAGTATTCCTATGGGGTTATGCATTGGAAACCTCAGCATATTTACTGAATATGTTGCCTTCCAAATCTGTTCCTCAAACTCCGTATGAGATATGGAAAGAAAGGAAACCGAGTCTTAAACACGTTAAGATTTGGGGATGTCCAGCTTATGTCAAGTAAGTTGACCCAAATAAGCTGGAATATTGATCCGTAAAATGTAGTTTTGTGGGATATCCTAAGAGACTTTAGGGTATTACTTTTACAACCGATCATCGGGTGTTTGTATCCAGACATGCTACCTTCTTGGAAAAGGAGTTTATCCTTGAAGGAAACAGTGGGAGCAAAATTGAACTTGATGAAGTTCAAGAAACACAAACTACTACGGATCAAGTGGAAACACCTGTTCTGACTGAACAACCTTTTGTGGAACAGCCCATTCATAGGTTAGGGAGAGTGTCTCGCCAACCTGAGAGGTAATATGGCCTTGTCATTGAGAATGACAATGAGTTTTTGATCATTAATGATGACGACCCTGTGACCTATAATGAGGCTATGAGTAGTGTTGACTCAGAGAAATGGCATAGTGCCATGAAATCCAGAATGGAATCTATGTATACGGTATACAAAAGATAGATTATAGCAGATGGCCAGGTGGAGACCTTTAAGGCCAGGCTTTTGGGAAAAGGATTCAAACAAAGGCAATGGATTGACTTTGATGAAACCTTTTACCTGTAGCTCTGTTAAAATCAGTTTGGATTTTGCTTGCGAATGCTGCTTACTACGACTATGTGATCTGGCAAATAGCCAGATGGTTTTTCTTTCCAAGGGAAATGAAAACCTAGTGTGTAAGCTGCTGCGAACCATATGTGGTTTAAAGCAAGCTTCTCGAAAGATGGAACATTCGTTTTGATGAGATAATCAAAGAGTTTGATTTTATCAAAAACGCAGATGAACCATGCGTCTACAAAAGGGTTAGTGGGAGCGCGGTAACATTTCTTATATTGTATTGAATTAGAGTTGACACACATAACAACATAGCAGACCCACTCACAAAGCTACTTTATGAAAGTCACTTTGATCGTCAAGATGGGTATTAGATACCAGAGTGATTGGCTTTAGTACAAGTGGGAGATTGAAAGGAATATGTCCTAAGTCCAATCGTGTATTAGGATTTAGGAATAACTTTTATGTAATCTGTTTTGATTTCATTGATATTAATATAGACTTGTTTTGTTTTTATTACGGGCTTTATCTATTTAAGTGTTTAAATAAGATATACCATAGTTTAGAGTAAAGCTTTTTATGGATTATGATGAGATCATAATAGTGAGACCTAAAAAGATGATAACTCTAAACTTAAATAGTTCCTGGTCATAGGATTACTAATTGGTAATTAATAATCCGCAAAGATCGGTACATACTATGCTTGCTTCATTATGAAGGATGTCTGTTCTCATAGACATTTGTGTGGTGACACTATAGCTAGTATGTAGGTGCTTATTATGGAATAAGTTCACTGAACATGACTCGCACAGATGAACAACTGATGGAGTTCACTCACGTGTCAGCAGTTGTTCACATAGTGATAGTTGTACAAGTATCCTTAGACTTGAGGTCATCATAGTCATCTTGTGTACACTGAACTATGCTTTGGTTTAGTTCTTAGTCTCCAGGGATAATTATTAGGGCTCTTCTGGGTATAGGAATTTGTACACGAAGATATTGTATGATCAATAAAGGATCTACCTCTTCCAGTGAAGGAAGCGAATGTTCAAGGCTGATCCACTTATGCTAGTTCAGGAATCTCTGGCCAGAGTGAATGAAATTAGAAAGGAGTTTCTAATTTGCATAGAACTACGCATAGTAAATGGTAAGCAAGTGATTGAATTAGATAGGCTTGACACGAGATCCATGCCTTGTATTTAATCGGGACATTGTAGGGTAGAAGGAGTTTATTGTACGGTAACTATTCACTGACAGGTTCTTTGTATTCTAAGCAGTGAATTCATATTATCCGGATAGTCGCGATATGTTGAGAAGCATCACTCACGATGTAGAATAAATGTGATTAATTAATTAATCATATTTAATAAATTAGAGAATTTATATAAATAATGATAAAATAGTTTTATTATTATTTATTTCTACTACCGGCTTAATATTGAACCTACAGGGTCACACCATAAAAAGAGAATGATTTAATGGTGGAGGAATTAATTAATAATGGCTAATAATTATTTATTTATGAAATAAATAATTAATTGGCAAATTTAATAATTGATTAAATGAGATTTAATTGATTATAAATTAATTAAAAAAAGTTCTTAATATTATTAATTAAAGGATTTAATTTTTGGAAATTAAATCAAGAGAGAGAATTATTTCTAAAGTGTTTAGAAAAAGGATTAATGATTAAAAGGTGTTTTAATTATTAATGAGAATAATAAATGGGATAATAATAATAATATTTATGGGTAAATTTCAGCTGAAAATTTTGCCTATAAATACATTATTATAGACCCTATTTTATTCTAACCCACATCGAACCCGAAAACCCAAAAAGTTTGGAAAACCCAATTCTCTCCACCTCCTTCCTCCTCCTTAACATCGTTTTCTTGGTGGACACCGGTGGAGTGCTTCACACTTGAGGAGCAACTGCTAAGGATCTCTGATCGTTGTCTCCGAATTATTTTAAAAGGTTAGATTCGATCCCTCGAATTTTTATTCACGATTTATATGCTTTTATTTGGATTTTGTATGTGTAAAAGTGTTTTGCCATGCCCCTCTGCGTTAAAAATCCAACACATGCTGGGGTAGACCTTGATGACACCATCAAAATATGGGGGATTCATCAGGTTTTACTGAAGACCCCATGGATATTTCTAATGCACCTTCATGTGCAAAACAGTCTTCACAGACTGAAAGGTTTGAGGGTAGTACTCCTGAGAGGGAGCTATCTAAATCCTCTCCAATTTAATTGGAGGCTCCTCATATAGGAGCAACTCCCTTCAAAACCCTAGCATACATTGCTTTGGCAGTTAAATCTAGGAGTACAATTTCCCATGATCCTGTCATAGGGGAGGCAAGCATAGCACATTCAAGTGCCAGTGTGTTGCAAGCCACACAAGGGTTTGAGGCTGGTATACTTGACAGTAACCCAGTCAAATCCTCTCCAATTTAATTGGAGGTTCCCACTACAAGTGGAAGACAACACACTGTCAAAACCACATAGCAATCTGTGAGTCAAACTTTGACTACAGTCACATGTGTTTCTTAACCATCCTCCTCACAACCTCACATTCTCTCTCAGTGGTTGCAAGAATCTGGATCTCAACCAACTTCTGTAGATGATCTACTAGTGGAGCAGATTTCTGGACTGGCCAACATCTCTCAGCATCTTTTGACTTCCAACATGAGCAATCAAGATTATCAAGCTATCATGCTTACATACAATGAAGAAGTTGAGAAGCCAAAAGAGAAAATTGTAAATGATGCAGAGCAAGATGGAAACGTGGATGCATGGCTATCTGATGACTTTGTGTTGGAAATGGATCAAGTCTTGCCAGATTCAGGGAAGATCTGTTACTATCCTTGGAAGCAATGTAAAGGTCTTGACTCCACAAGAATTATATGATGCAGTCACAGAAGTACATAAAGCTTAACTCAAGGCTTTTCACCTTTTTGGTAAAGCTCTTGAAGTCAAATTGACTGGTCATGAAGACAGGATCAGGAAGATGGTAAGGGAAAAGATGGATGAACTCATTCCCTCTCAAACTGAGATCAAAAATCAATTCAAACACTTCTCAGACCAGATGTCCAGATATAATCTCAGTGGTGTAGATAAAGGCATGACACAACTCAATGACTCCTTTTTTGCCTTGCACAAGCAAGTTCAAAATCATATCACTAACTCTAATGACACAAGGTTGAAGCCAGATTAGATGCACACTGCAAGATACACTACTTCTCCCTTGGTCATGGATGAAAATAAAAAATTTGTGCAAGCTACATTTGGGTCCTCTACTGCTGTCTCTACATCAAGCTCCCATCAACCTGCATCTACATCAACAAATCTACAGATTCAATCTCTACAAGGTCAAGTCACTGCATTACAAGACTCCAATTCTTCTCTCACTGCACAAGTTCAGGCCTTGACATCTCTTATCAAGATCCACAAACAGATATCCAAACCCTGGTGGACTCCCATAAGCATCTTCAAATGCAGAATTATATAGCTTTGGGAGCCATTATGGCCAAACTCAACATACCACTACCTTCTCTACCTGAACAAGTAAGGCCTGAAATTCTTACCCCCCCTCCTCATACCTGTCAACAAGACTAAGGGGGAGACAGAGGCTAGATTGGCACAATCAAGGTCATCTTAACAACAAGTCCAGGGTGCTGAAAAAAAATTGTCTAAATAAGTTAATCTTGACATGGATAAACTTATTAGGGCT
Organism: Apium graveolens; assembly: GCF_009905375.1. NCBI lineage: Eukaryota > Viridiplantae > Streptophyta > Magnoliopsida > Apiales > Apiaceae > Apium > Apium graveolens. The sequence continues at coordinate 7,517 of NW_027420385.1, forward strand.
GCTGAAGGACCTAGTCTAAGCAGAGAGTTTGATAAACTACTCAAAGCATTAAAAGCTTCTCTCAACAACAATCATTTCATATACAAAAAGGCCCTGGACAAGACAATTAATTTCAAGAGTGATCATGGTCAATCATGACAACTTTTTGCACAAGAGAATAGTGATCAATGCAAATGACTCACGGACAGACAGATTTATGCAGGTGTCCCTCAATTACCTTGTCTCAAGAAGGGCATCTGAGTTAGATATCTTCATCAGCAAAGTTAAAGTTATAACTCGTGAAGATACCATGCTATTAACTGAATTGAGAGATGCTCAAGTGGTTGCCTTTCCTGAAGCATATCTACAGCCAAGCAAGGGTATAACATACATCTGTCCAAACACCAAATAATTCAAACATTTTAATATCCCCGAACAGTGTGTCATGAGTAACAAGAAGCTTATCATGATCCTTGGAACTGGTTTAAAAACCAAGAAGAATAAGAACAATGATGACATGGAAATGAGAAAGATACTGAGGAGATATGTGGATAATGCAGAAGCCAAAGTTGCCCAAAACATAGATCAACAAGGATGATTTGGATGATGATGAGCAGAAGAAAGATGATCAAAATCCTTCTGGCTCAAATCCAAGTCAATCCAGTAAGCCATCTGGCAGCAAGAGTGGAGAGAAGAAGAAGGAGGATGACAAGAAAGATGAAGAAAAGAAGAGAAGAAGTGAGAGGAGAAGCAAAAAGCTTCATGATGGCTCAGAACCACATCAAACCCTAAAAATCCAAACACAACTAGCTCAAACCTCAGCTCAACCTACAACATAAACTACCTCAAACATCAAACCTTCTCAAACATCTAAGCCAAAATTTATGTATAAACAAACAACCAACTCTTTCCTAAAAATTCCAATCACCTCAAGCCAAACTAATCTCAAGAAAATGACAACCCTACCTTTAACCAAACCTTCACTAAAATTCAAGCACAAATCAGTTGGGAGAAAACCTAAGAAAGTCAAGTCTATAAAGAAAGAAGAAGACACTGAAAGGGCCACTGGAATTGCTTTAAATAGTCTGACTTTCTACCTCTAAATTGGTGCACCTCAGATGAAGACCATTTCCAACATCTAGCTGAGGAAATTGTTAGAGTCTGGGTTGTATCCCCGAGAGAAGTTAGAATTTATTTTGAAGATGGGACGTTCACTTTTCTTGGAAATGACTTAATGGATTCCTTGTCTCCAACAGAAATTAAGAGGGTGATAAGCTTGTTAAAGTACAAGGATACTGCTACAAGGGCATGGAGATCAGTTCTAGCTGAATGGTTGATTGAGAGGGAGGAAACAAAGAAAAAAAATAAGGCTGAAGCTGAAGAAAGAAGAAGGAGGTATGATAAAGAGATTGAGATGTACATAAAAAGATCTGAATAGTTGAAAGCAAAAGAAATGAGCATAATCTCCAAAGATGGAAGATTTCTAAACATCAAAGCTGATGGATTCTCAAGATTCTGCATAAAATTTCTGGACAGTGGTTATCCTAAGGTAGAAAGACAAAAACATGAAGAAGCTCTAAGTGGAACACCTATTATAGAAGAACTTGAACTTCTTAACCACTTAAAGGATCAACTTAGAGAAGAAGCAGACACAAAAGCTGTCTTTACCTGATACTTGTAACCATTGAACCTTGTAAATCTTATGTTGTACAAAAATTGTAATTCTATCAAGCTTCGTGTATTAATTTTATTTTCCATCATTTTAAACTTGGGGTTAGTTTTGTTAACAGGCATGAATTTGTGTTAAGCAATCTTCTCACAAATTGGGGAGATTGTTGTATAAGACATGCCTGTACCTTAACAAGACTAAGACAATTTGTCAACCCTAAGAAAGTTGTATTGTTATCCTAGTTTGTATTTGTACTTGTAACATTTTAAAGTCTGTAAAATGTAAAGGAGCAGACTGGAGTCTTTTTCCTGAAACAGTATCAAGCCTAAGGATTCTATCTGGAAGAAGATCAAGGTGATCATGCCTCAGAAGAATTTTGAAGAAGCTTGGAGTTGAATAAATCTGTTTGGTTAAAAATACTCTAAGTCAAGATCTCTACAAGTCACAGATTTAGTGTTATAGAGAAGTCATTCGAGAACTCCAAATGATTTATCGAGAATTCAGGAAAGCTATTAGAGAATTCAGAGAGATATCGACAAGTCAAGAAGATATGAAGGTTGGAGATATCGACAAGTCATTTCTTCACTAGAGAACTCAGAGTTATCGACAAGTCTAAATTCATTAGAGAACTCTGAGTTATCGATAAGTCAAAGTCCACTAGAGAACTCGGAGATAACGATAAGTCAAAATTCACTATCGAACTCTAAGATGTCGACAAGTCAAAGTGAAGACATGATGCTGAGAGATCTCGAAAAGCTAAAGTTTCATTCGAGAACTCAGAGACCTCTATAAGTCAAATTTACTAGAGCATTAGAGATCTCGATAAGTCATTATACTTATCGAGATGTCAAGATCTCTATATGTGTAATTGGAGATCTCGAGTAAAATTCTTAAAGTACAAAATCACAGACTAGTTCAATATTCAAGATACACAATCAACAAACAATCCAACCAGCTGGATTTACAAGTCTACAAAAAGTAGCTTAAAGAATGTGCAAGATCAATGGTGAAGGTTAACTGATAGAGGAAGATCAAGATAATCACAGGATGCTAAAGTTATGCTAAGCCAAAAATGGAATAGTTAATTTTCTATAAATAGAAATGACAAGTGACAGTTTAGAAAAGCTAATAGCATGTCTTATTGTACACTACGTAAACCAGCAGTTAACTGAATTATAAATTTAACACTGGTCCTTCAGTCAGGAGTAACAATTTAGATAGAAATCTTGTAACTCTCTCAAGAAGAAGCTAAGCTCTTTATCAACAAAGAGCCTAGAAATTTTGTAGTAAAACATTCTCAATTTTAATATAAAATTAAGTGAGTTTTGAAGATTTGTGTTCTTTATTTTCTGCAAGCTTAATTTCTGCATGAACACATTTTACTACAAGATTTAATTTACTTTGTTCAACCATAATTATTCAAGAAAAGCTCAAAAATAGAAAAATACATTCACCCCCCCTCTATGTGTTATTCATTTCCTAACATGTGGCACATGGGGCACTCAACTACATCGGAATATATACCCCTATATAGAATACATTCATTAGGGCATGTAGACCTGGCAATTCGTATAACCAGTTCGGTTTCGGATCAGATCAATTTCGGATCAGATCTACTTTCGGATTATGATATATTTGAAGACCATTCGGATCAGATCGGATGTGATTCGGTTCGGGTCTAATTCAGATTAAAATCGGATAAAATTCGGATTAAGATCACACAAAATTTTGTTCGGATCAAATTCGGTTTGGATATTTTCGGATCATAACTTTTATTTTTCAATTTTTGAGATTCAAAAAATATATTTTTTACTTAATTTAGTATTTTTAATGTAATATAATGTACTTTTACAAAAGAATATGATTAAATAAGTATGTTATCATAAACATAAAATTGTTTAAAGTATAAATTTTGCTTATTTCGGGTCATATCCGGTTCAGGTAATATATTATTTGGTTTTAATCGGTTCCAAGTTATAATCGGATCTTGTATTTCAGATCATTTTCGGTTAAATTTTCGGTTCGGATATTTTTCGGATCGGTTTAAATCGGTTTTCGGATAATTATCGGATTGTATGATTCGGATCTCGGATCGGATCTCGGTTTCATGAATTTCGGTTTGGTTCTTCGAATCCAGACCCATTTTGCCAGGTCCAAGGGCATGCATGTATTTCTATGTACTTGAGACCTCAATCAGAGAGAGTTTTCTTGGAATTTTATGCGTTAGTCGGGAGTACATGATCACTAGGAAATAATGAGTTGACAGAGAAGAGTAAATCAGAGAAGGCGCTGTTTCTAATACCAAATCGTGCTTTCCAGTTATGTAATTTTAAGATTGAATCCAATTTAGTGCAATCACTACCCTCATACAATGGTTGTTCAGCATCAGCCAAAAACCTTTTGAATTCATATGACATTTTATCGCAATCATCACCCAAATCATTAAATGCCGCTTCACAAACATTAGTTGCTTCTGATACAGCTACATGCTCTTCCGATGAGGAAGAAGAAGACAAAATTGTGCTACAGCCTTAGCTCCGTGCCAAATCCAATCGACGTATCCCAAACTAAAACCATTTTCATAGAGATGACCTCTAATTACCTTGACACTGAATTTTTTGAAATAGTGCAACGACAACATGGACAAGGTATTTTCTTAGGATCTTCACAATATTCTTCGACATATATCAGAAATTGTTCAACCCCAATTTCACATTGTAGTGAATCCCTATCTGCTTTTATCCACGACCTATCCATGTATCGTAAACAGGTATAACCTACAATTATCATTTTCATGATCAAAATAACATACATTATGTATATAAATTTACAATGTTACATAGTCATAAATATAATTACAGTTATAATTATAAACATTATCTCTCATATTATTCCATTTTCATACTTATTAAGTTAAAAAATACTAGTATATATACTATCATATTACTATTATCTAATATTACTATAATTATAAAATCCTAGTAACAACTAATATTACTATCGTATTAGTAATTAGTATTACTAGTATTACTAATCATAACCGTCTACTTAAACTGCCTAATATACTATCATAACAGGTTATTATAAAAAAACTCGGAGCGAAAATCATAACCGTCTACTCAAACAACAGAGAAACAGAGATGAGTATATTGTAAAAACATAAAAACATAACAGAGAAGCAGAGATGAGTAAAATATAAAAACATAACAGAGATATAAACATAAAAATATACACATAAAAACATAAAGAGATGAGTAAAATATAAACATAAAAACATACAAATCTGAGAATAAAAGATATTTTAAATCAAAACACATAAATTAAAATATTACAGAGATGAGAATAATTAAACACATAAAAATATACAAAATATGAGCATAAATTAAACACATAAAAATATACAAAATATGATCATAAATCTAAAAAAAATACAAAATTTGAGAGGAGACTTACAAATTAGGGCTCGATTTGTTTACTAGGGCTCGATTCGTGTTACAGAGACTTTGTTATTCCCAGTGAACTAACAATGAGATTTACAGAAGGGGGGTTGAATGTAAATCTCAAAACTTTTTCAAGTTTTGAGCAGTTTCTGGGCTATTGTGTTTTGATGAACAAGTGTGTGTGAATTGCTTTCAGCTAATGCAGACAGATATATATTGTTAGGTCCCAATTTGTTTGTAGAAGGGGGGTTGAATGCAAACAATACCTTTTAATCGAATAAAATGCGGAATAAAATTGTGAAACAAAATTCAAGTTAAATAAAACTTTTATTAAACTTGAAAGGTGTTACAACTACGGTATCAGTTACAAGGGATTAATCTCAAATCAATTATTACAAATCTAGAATAAATTCGACATGAACTTTTTCTATTTTTGTAATTAAAAGATCAAATGCTAAATGCGATTTGAGATTAAGTTCTAGGGATTTTAATCCGCTAGATTGATACACAAGAACAAGATAAATATTTCTAGTTGATTGGATTTAACTTTACAATCTAGAAAAATAAAATGTTGAGCCTTTGTTTTCTGCTGAGTTCTTGACTTGTGTTTTTGTTGAATTATTGCATGATGTCTTCTGCTGTGTTTCTGTTTGTTTAAGTAAACAAAACCATCTAGTTTACTCAGCAAGACTTTCGGCAAGACAATCAAATGAACTGGTATGACAATCCATTTGAACTGGTAGGACTTTCAGTGAGACTATCCTTTTGAACTAGCAAGACAATCCCAATAGCTAGCAAGACAATCAGAATGAACTAGCAAGACTTTCAGTATGACTATTAATTGTCATACCGATTGTCATAGTAGTTCAAATTAAAATTGTCTTACTGAATTATTAATAGATTTTAATCTAATAATAATTCTGAAAATCCTTAATATTAATTCTGAATTAATTAATCAATAAATTTAATTAATCAATAAATTAATCTTTGCAGATATAATTTATTTTCTTAATTAAATTATATGACTTAATTAATTAATAGAGAATTAATATTAATCTTGAGCAGCAACCATTCTTCTGAAAATCTTCTGAAAATTACTGTCAAGTATGAATCAATTCCACCACTTCAATGTTGACACTCGATGTACTGTCTGGTTCATGAGTGACTAACTTTCGTGACGTTTCTTCAAGTCTTGACCTTGATACTCTTGATTTTCTTCAGACTAAATCCTTGTAATTAATTGATACCCTGACGAGATCTCTGTCACTTGATTAAATCCACAATCCTGATTTATATCACTGAGGCTTGATCAATTTCTTGAGCTTCTTCCAGTGAATTAAGTCTTCAAGTCTGTAGATGAATAATGTATCTTAACCCTTTGACAGATGTTACTATATGAGATCTCTCTGACGATAGATCCACTATTTACTTATTACATTCTTATTTGAGTTGAGTTAAATCCTCGAATAAACGAATAGGCTATGACATATGCCTTTCAATCTCCCCCTATTTGCTTGTTAGACAATAACAACAAATACCTAGAGGATAACTCAACTATCAAATAAGAAAAAGATATAAACAGTAATGTAAAGTAAATAGCAGAAAAGTTCTGGATTATATTTAACATTTTCCAGATTCCAAATGAAATTTACAAGTGAATACAAGATAGATGTTCCTCTAGCCTGAACATATAACTACATTAGACTATCTTGATTCATAAAGCTCTAATCATATTACATTGAGTTTTGAGCTAATTGACTTCAGTTGTCTTCTCTTCTGACTTCACCTTCTTCTAAATCTTGAAGCAATTCCTTGTCAAAGACACGATCCTTTTCTGAAGTGAAGCTTGCTGGTCTGACTGGTTGAACTCCAATTGACTTCAGCTTATTCTTGATCTGATTGTACCTTTTAATATTCTTTTCACAATAAGCTTGAATCAAATCAGCAGCTTGAGTCTTCAACATGGATGAGTATCCAGCAGTTCTTAAATGATGTTCCATCCAGACCAGATGCGTAGCTGAGTAGTCTTTAAGAGATTGTACATCTAGCTGACAGATTTGAAGACAATCAGACTTAAAGAATCTCACCTGATGAGGATTGTTGACCACTTGAGGACTAGCCCTGCTAGCAAACTCTTTAAGCCTTTCTCGAAGAACTTCATTCAATTCTGAGCTTCTTTTGACTTTGTTTAAAAGAACCCAAATCTCTGACAAAGAACGATTCTCAAATAGATGAAGTGACACCTTGAAAGATCCTTCACTCTAACAATATACAAAAATGCTCATCTCATTTAAGGATCTATTAAAAGCAGTTGTGATCCTTGAGACTTCAGTCTTGATAGCATTCATGTACATGTCATTGTTAGGATTTGAGATTTCCAGCTTGTCAAGAAGATGTAGGAACTGCCTATCATTGTTAGTGCTCAGCTGAGGCATATCAAGTACTCTCCTAGCTTCATCCCATTTTTCACCAATCTTCAGTCTGACATCTCTTCTCCTTTCTTGAGCCTTTATGTCATGAAGACGTTGCTTTTGTAGAGTTTCTGTTCTTTGTATGTCTTTCCTCTTGTCAATGATCTGGGAGACCTTTTTGAGTTCAGCTTCTTTTCTTTTCATCTCTGACTGCTGCTGCTGAAACTCTTTCTCAAAGATAGGATCCACTGTAGCTTCCTCTTCCCAATCTCCAAAATCACTTTCCTCTTCAGCTTCAAATAAACCATCTTTATCTTCCAAGACTGGTTCAGTGGGAATGTCAAAAATGTCAAAGTCATCCTGTTCTCCACTGTAATAGACATCATCAGCCTTTCCTTTGTCCCCAGTAGAGGTATCTTTTTCTTTCCCCTTTCCACTACTCCCTTTCTTCTCCCCCTTAGTTGAGGGATCCTCTACTGATTTTCCCTTAGATCCTCCATGACCTCCATCACCTCCCGAGCCTGAGCCTCCACCAGACGGCCCTTCAAAGTAAGTTCTTTGTTCTTCATTGGGACAGTGAGAATTTTTGATCATGTAGTACAGGTGCTTCATCCCTTCATTCAGATGTTCCATACCTGTCTCTATCTTCAGAAATCTAGAGGAATCCAGTGAATGATTCATTTCAACCAAATCTTCAAGAGAAGTCATCCTTGTATGTAGAGAGCAGAAGTCAGAAATGTCATCAGCTGATAAAGTTGGAGTTTCCTAAATGGAATTGAGCTTTGGTGTGACAGTGTTCTTGAGATCTGAGATATCATTCCTTATGAGTGCCAGCTGATTGTTGACAGAGGTGGAAGAAGAAGACCGTTCAACCACTTGTGCTTTGAATGCTTGAGCTTCAGCTTGGCTCTTAGCAAGTTCTTCTTTTAGGGCAGCAATTTGAGCTAACAGGTTTACAGTATCAGTGTCTGTGTGTGCTCTCACCTGAATTTCACTCGTGTTTGGTTCACTCACCTCACGTGCTTGTGTTTCTCTCAATATAATTGCTCGTGAGGAGTCTTCCTGTTGCTGTTCTTCTGTACCTGCAGTAAAAATCACCCTAGCCTCTTCAAGAGAGGTCAGTGGTGGTGCAATGGGAATTCGCGAGTCCCGATCCTCAGTCAAACCTATCATTTCATGTGAAATAGATGTCTGAATTGCTTCCGGGATAGATTGACCGAGTTGCCCTCCACTTTCTCCAGATAAATCTGCGAGTGGAGAATCCCGTGAGGGAGCCAGAGGTGTTTGATCTGGGAGGGGAGAAAATGACTCTATTAAGGATGGCGGAGAGTCAGATTTTCCCTCTGAAGCATGTGACTGCTCTTCTGTCGTAACTATGGCAGGCACTGTAACCGACTATACGTGCACTCCTCGCTCTGTGTCCTGAGTATGATCTGGGGAAGTGAATGGTTCCATTGTGAGTAATGGAATTGTGCTTGACTCAGTACAAGATGCCATGGCCCTATGGCGAATTTCAATAGATGCATCCTGTTGAGAGAATGCCTCTAGTAACTGTTCATTGGCCATTTCAAAGTCCATGTCCTGTTGGGAGGACAAGGATGGGCTTTCAGATGCCTCAGAATATGTTCTTCTTTTCTTAGGAGGAGGCAGAGCTGAGGGTTCACTCATATTTAACAATGTACTACTTCCTAGTAATCTTCTGGGTAACATTTTAGACAGTGGGGGAGAGGTTGAGATAGAATGTGACTTTGTGTTTGGCTCTATGACTTGGGATTGAAGCTGTAGTTCTACAACTTCATGGTCAGCCCTATCAACCACTGGGGGTCTTTCAACAGAAGTAGGAAGGGAGTGAGAGTGAGGAATTACTACCTGTAATGGAAGAGCATCTGATGTTGGAGGAGCCTGGGTGGCTTGAACCACTAGAGGTTGAGGTTGCTGTTCATGACCGGGAAGATTGAAAATAGGTAAAGGAATATTAGTGGCCATGAAAGCAGATACAAGTACTGGAACTTGCATGAATTTGAAGGTTGTGTCTTGGCGAGTGTAAATCTTTTTGCTAACTGGAGGGGGTTCGGTTACTGCAGAGTTAGCAAAAAGGGCTTTGTGTTCAGGTGTGAGAAGATGATCTGCTATAAGCATGAGAAAACGAGCATAGTAACATGATACCCTACGATTTGTAGAATGATCACGTAAAGCAGAAGTTAGACGTCTCAAGAGAATGGGAAAAAGTAGTTTGCCAAAATTGATCCTTTGATTGAAAACAACCGCAAGACCAATATACTGCAGAGTGGAAGTGATGTTATGAAAATTGGATTTTGTGCAGTTGGCAAACACTTTGGAAAGTGTATCGAAGAAAATATCCCATTCAGACACCAAATTGGATTTGGAAAGTTTGGTTAAATTGATCACCCCCTGATAGTGAATAGCATGGAAAAAATTTGTGATATCATTTTCAGAGGGTAAATTACAGAAATTGTCTAGTGGAAAATTTAACGCACGATTGACGACTGTTTCATCAACTACATACTGTGTGTTAGTGACGGTGAATGAAAAAGATTTTGAATCATCGGCCACAGTAGAGGTTGTGCAAATCAGTCTAAGTAGATCGACGTTTAAAATCACATTTGATTTAATAGCAGAGCTAACAATCGAATGGTCATTTAAAAATCTAATTCATGGCTTAAATTTTTCCACATCACATTTTTCTGGATTAAAATAACCAACCTGATTATGCGCGACAATTTGGAAATTGAGAGCCATTTAAAATAATAATAAGACACACACTTTCAGAATTTTAAGAATAATATTAAGAAAATTCGAATTAATTAAATTAATTTAATAATTCGAATTAAATTAATTATAATCGAAAAATTTAGACAGAAATGTATCTCGTTAAAATTCTTAACTCACAAACGCAGTTTTGAAAAGCCAAAAGACACAAAACAGAAATTGAAATTAAAATTAAAAATAACCAAAATAAATAAATAAAATAAAAAAACAGAAACTGATTTTGATTTGTTTTTGTTTTTTTTTTAACAAAAATCCAACAGCACCTCTGTATATATATACTTGTATGTATATATCACAGAGTGATGAATTGGTATGCTGAGTAAGAACTCGAGCAAAGGAGAATCATATGGCAGTTTAGTTTGATTTTGATCGAAGAGAGAGAAGAGAGAAAAGATAACTGTTGGAATTTGAAAAGAGAGAAACTGAATGAAAATAAAAACACACACAAACGATTAAGTAGTATAACTGGTATGACAATCCGGGATTGTCATACCGATTGTCATACCAGGTAAAAAAAAACAAATAAAAGAATAAATACTAAAATTATAACTGGTATGACAATCTGATAGTCATACCGATTGTCATACCAGTATAATAATAAAAGGAAAATAATTATATATAAGGTTTATAACTGGCAAGACAATTGATAGTCATACCGATTGTCTTGCCAGTATAAAACTGTACTGAATAACATAATAAACAAAATTTAAACTGAAATGACTTTCAGCAAGACAATTTCAATTGTCTTGCCGATTGTCATATCAGCTTTAAACACAGAAACACACATATATAAATATGTACTGGAATAAAGACTTATATAACTTAGTAAAAATATCAGAAAATATTTACAAAATAGTAAAACTGAAATACAGACCTATAATATTTACAGAAACAAAGACAATATATCAGAATTTATTATTTTTATTCTAAAAATAGATTTCTATTGAATTTTAGCAAATAAAATTCATAGAAAAATATTTTTAGAGAAAATAAAATATTCTGAGATTTTTTAAATTAACAAGTAGGGAAAATAAAAACAGATAAGATAATATAAATTACATAGAAATAAGCAAGAAATATGATAAAATGATAAAATAAATTTGCAAATGAATTTTTCATTTATGAAAAATTCATTTGTAAATTCATTCAAGAACAGATCCCAGATATTAACCAAATTAATCACTAAAACTATTCAACATGCCCAATTTACCAACTAATCTGGTAAATGTGGATTCGTCAAGTGGTTTAGTGAAAATATCTGCTATTTGTTCTTCTGTTGGAACAAAAAATAGTTCAACAGTACCATTCATGACGTGCTCTCTAATAAAATGATACCTAATGTCAATGTGCTTTGTCCTCGAGTGCTGCACAGGGTTGTTGGTGATGGCTATTGCACTTGTATTGTCACATAAAATAGGAATTTTGTTCAATACAGAGCCATAGTCTCGTAGTTGGTTCCTAATCCACAAGATCTGAGCACAGCAGCTTCCAGCAGCAATATATTCAGCCTCGGCCGTTGAGTTGGAAACTGTTTGTTGTTTCTTGCTGTACCATGAGACTAGTCTGCTACCTAGGAATTGACAACTCCCTGAGGTGCTTTTCCTATCAACAACACTTCCTGCATAATCTGAATCTGTATATCCGACAAGGTTAAAACCAGATTCTTTAGGGTACCAAATACCTAGATTTGGTGTTCCCTTAAGATATCTTAAGATTCGTTTAACAGCAATGAGATGAATATCTCTAGGATCTGCTTGGAACCTTGCACATAAGCATGTAGCATACATAATATCTAGTCTACTTGCAGTAAGATAGAGTAACGAGCCAATCATGCCTCTGTAGCTTGTGACATCTACCTTAATGGAGTTTTCACATGGTCCAAGCTTGACAGCTGTAGTTGATGGAGTCCTTGCTGATGCAGAGTCCTCTAGATTGTACTTTTTGAGGAGTTCCTTGAGATACTTGGATTGACAAATAAATGTTCCATCTAACCTTTGATTTACTTGTAATCCAAGGAAGAACTTCAGCTCTCCCATCATGCTCATTTCAAACTTGCTGTGCATTAACTTAGCAAATCTCTTACAGAGATTATCATTAGTAGACCCAAATATTATATCATCCACATAGACTTGGACTAATATAGTATCATTCTTATGTTTTTTAGAAAAGAGAGTTTTGTCTATGACACCTCTAACAAAGCTATTTTCAATAAGAAATTCAGAGAGAGTGTCATACCATTTTCTTGGAGACTGTTTGAGACCATAGATTGCCTTGAAAAGAAAGTAGACAAAATGCAAATGATCTGGATCTTCAAAGCCAGGAGGTTGCTCTACATACACCTCTTCATCCAGCTTCCCATTCAGAAAGGCACTCTTGACATCCATTTGATAAACTTTAAAGTTTGAAAATGCTGCGAATGCCAGAAATATCCTGATGGCCTCAAGTCTAGCCACTGGAGCATAGGTTTCATCATAATCAATGCCTTCAGCTTGAGAATACCCTTTAGCTACCAGTCTTGCCTTGTTTCTTGTAACCACACCATCTTCATCTAGTTTATTCCTGAATACCCACCTAGTACCAACAGCTTTCTTGTGTACAGGCTTAGGTACCAGTTTCCAGACTTGTCGACTTTCAAACTGATTGAGTTCATCTTGCATAGCAATCACCCAATCTGGATCAGTCAGTGCTTCTTCAATTTTCTTAGGTTCCATCTCAGAAAGAAATCCTGAGAACAGACACTCATTTTGAGTAGCACGTCTAGTTCTGACTCCAACATCTGGATCACCAATAATCAACTCAAAAGGGTGAGCTTTATTCCAGACAGTCTGTCTTGGAAGATTTGATCTTGATGATTCGCCTTGAAATTCATTGTGATATTGTGTCATACTAGATGATCCTTCAGCATCTCCCCCTGAGTTGTTGCCATGTTGACTTGAAGATTCTCCGTCAGTAGCAGTGGTATCTTCATTGTTGCCAAAGTTTCCATCACTATTACCTTGAGTATCATCATGATTAACAGGTTCTTCACCAGCAACAACCTCAGGTTCTTGACCATGTTCTGATTCTGAATCTGACATATCATCAAACTTCAGTTTCTCAGAAGGATCTTCAGTTTGGATACTAGGGAGTTTAGTGTCATCAAATGTAACATTGACACTTTCAGTTACTTTGTGTTGATCAATGATATACACTCTATATGATCTTCTTCCATATCCAACAAAAATACCCTCATATTCCTTTGCCTCGAACTTACCACGACGATCATCTCCATCCTTGAGCACGAAGCATCTGGCACCAAATACATGAAAGTATTTGATAGAAGGTTTCTGTTCATTCAAAATCTCATAAGGAGTTTTCATGAAGTCTTTGTTGATTAGAGTTCGATTCTGAGTATAACATGCAGTATTGACAGCTTCAGCCCAAAAGTACATTGGAAGACCTGATTCACTTAACATCGTTCTTGCAGCTTCAATCAATGTACGATTCTTCCTTTCTACCACTCCATTTTGCTGAGGGGTTCTAGGAGCTGAAAATTGTCTGGTAATCCCTTTGTCTGTACAGAATCCATTGAGAAGTGCATTCTTGAATTCTGTCCCATTATCTGACCTTATTGCTCTAATAGGGACGTTAGAATCTAACTCAATCATCTTGATATGATCAATCACAACTTGTGGTGTTTCATCCTTGGAGTGAAGAAATAAAACCCACGTATACTTAGAATAGTCATCAACTATCACAAGACAGTAACACTTCTTTGACATTGAAAGGATATTAACTGGACCAAATAAATCCATGTGCAATAATTGCAGAACACCAGTTATGGAAGATGTGTCAGTGCCTTTGTGACTTGCTTTCTTTGACTTTCCTTTCTGGCAAGCCTCACATAGTCCTTCTGGAGCGAATTCAAGCTGAGGCAGACCTCTTACCAATTCTCTTTTGACAAGAGAATTCATTGTTTTAAAATTGAGATGAGAAAGTCTCTTGTGCCATAGCCAACTCTCATCTGACGATGCCTTTGCATAGAAACAATTGACTTCAAGATTGCTTCCAGAGTTCATGTCAGCTACGAACAGATTTCCTTTCCGGATTCCCATTAAGGAGGGTTTTTCACTTTTCTTGTGCAGAATCTGACACTTCAGCTTGTCGAATAAAACATTGTAGCCGTTGTCACAGAACTGACTAATGCTAAGCAGATTGTGTTCAAGTCCTTGCACAACATATACATTTTCAATGATAACATTTCCAGCTAGCAAACAGCCATATCCCTCCGTTAAACCTTTGCTGTTATCTCCAAAGGTAACCACTGGGCCAGCTTTCTCAACCACATTTGATAGCAGGGCTCTATCTCCGGTCATATGTCTTGACGATCCGCTGTCAAGAATCCACACTACCGGTTGTACCTGTTTAATGCCCTGCAATACAAATGGATTAGACCTTCTTCGGAACCCAAGCTTGGCTGGGTCTGGCATACTTGTAAAATTGGCCTTTATCAGGCAAAACAACATTCTTAATTTTAATATTCTCAACGTTCTCAATGACTGAACATTTGACCTTGTGAACAGCCTTGACAAATTTCTGTTTAGGCTTAGGCACAAATGTCTCCTTTCTAGCTTTAGGAGGACTAGCAGTCTTAGACCTATCATGCTTTCTATTATTCACATGCTGACGAGGAGTAGTCTTATCATTAGAAACATGCTTACCATTAAAATAAGCAAACATCAGATTAAAAGCACAAGACATACAATCAGGAACACCACATGCTTTATGAGAAGGATTAACAATAGGCAACTTATGCATGGTAGACATGTCATTTGTGTTATCCAACTCATGTGTGTCTGAGTTAGTCTCAGTTGCTTTCACAACCTTGACTGGAACTTTTGACACACTTGACTTGGAGACAGCTTTCCCATTAGCATTATCTTCAGCACGGATTTCTTCTTGAATAATAAAAGAGGTCTCATCAAATGGTTCAGCAATTGATTCTTTATAGAGGGGTTCATCAACACCCTTAAGCACATGTGGTACTTCCCTGCCTTTAGCACAGACATGAGGAGGGGATTTTATGCCTAATTTTCCAATAGCAGCATTGTAATCATAACCTATACCAGATGTTTGATTAACAGCTTGCTTATTGTAAAACTCTTTGGACTTCGAACAAGAATTAAAGTAAGCTTTAACCTTAGCCTCAAGACCAGTGATCTTGTCTTTAAGAATAGTTTCAAGTTTTCTATAACAGTCAACTCTATTCTCTAGAAAAGACACTTGATCTTTAAATTTATCTTGATTAATGTGTACAAGTCTTAATTCATTGACCTCTTTCTCAAGGTCTTTGATTTGTTGATTTAACAATTCATTATCACGACGAGCACAATCTAAGGAACCTCCTAGATGATAAACTAATTCAGCATCAGTAAATTTTACCTCTTTTCTTGACGATGAGGTGCTTGCATCACTAGCCATGAGAGCAAGATTCCCAACTTCTTCATCTTCACTGTCAGTATCATCCCAGCTTCTTCCCTTTGCCAGGTAAGCCCTTTCAGATTTACTCTTCTGATTAGAATCGTAAGAGTTCTTCCTAGCTTGTTTTGGCTTCCTGCATTCTGTGGCAAAGTGTCCCAACTCATTACAGTTGAAGCATCGAATGGTGCTTCGATCAACCATCCCTGTTTTATACCCACCACTGCTGGTGTTAGAGGATGAAGATCCACCTTTCTGGAATCTGTGGTAGTTGGACTTGTACTTGAACTTGGGATTCCTTTTGAATCTGACATTTGAGAATCTCTTGACAATCAGGGCCATTGACTCATCCTCCAATTGCTCCAGTTCTTCCAAGGAATAATAATCATCTCCTGATTGATTTGTAGTAGGAGAATCAAATTCTGCTACTATCACATTATCTTCAACCTTGGAAGACTGTACCATTCTTTCTGACTGTTAAGATTGTTGTTGATATTGTGGTTGTTGTTGTTGTTCATCAGCTACTAGAGCAGTAGACGTGCTGACCACTCTTCCTTTCCCGTAAACTTCCTTCTGCTGAATCTGCTCCAACTCGTAAGTCTTTAACACACCATAGAGCCTTTCCAAAGAAATCTCACTCAGATCTCTTGCTTCTCTTATGGCAGTGATTCTATGTTCGAGATGAGTTGGCAGTGTTAAAAGGAACTTTTTGTTGACCTCCCTGATGGAATAGTATTTACCATTAATGTTCAGGTTGTTGATCAATGCATTGTACCTCTCAAACACTTCAGTGATTCCTTCCCCTGGATTGGATTTAAAGTATTCATACTCAGAGGTTAGGATTTCTAGTTTGTTCTCCCTAACTTCCTCTGTGCCTTCATTAATAATCTCAATAGTTTCCCAGATATGTTTGGAATCTTTACAATTCATCACATGTCTATTCATCAGGGGATTAAGGGAATCTACTAAGATTAATTGAAGGCTAGCATCCAGGGAGGCTTCTTCTATTTCAGCAGGAGAGAAGTCCTCAGGATCCTTCACATAAGTTCTCGCTTTGGTGATCACCACATCATTTTCTATTACCTCTGGTTCCATAACCATAGGAATTTTTGGACCCTTCTTCAACACTTGCAAATATTTGGGATTAGCAACCTGTAAAAACAGTAGCATCTTCTTCTTCCACATAACATAATTTTCTTTATCGAAAAGTGGAATTTTAACGGTTCCAACTTTTTGTGTAGTCATTATGAATTTTTGAGTGAATAAAAAATTCAAGAAGTGAAAGAAACACAAAAGTCTAGGATCTAGATTTGTACGTTAATCAGAAGGCTCTGATACCAATTGTTAGGTCCCAATTTGTTTGTAGAAGGGGGGTTGAATGCAAACAATACCGTTTAATCGAATAAAATGCGGAATAAAATTGTGAAACAAAATTCAAGTTAAATAAAACTTTTATTAAACTTGAAAGGTGTTACAACTACGGTATCGGTTACAAGGGATTAATCTCAAATCAATTATTATAAATCTAGAATAAATTCGACATGAACTTTTTCTATTTTTGTAATTAAAAGATCAAATGCTAAATGCGATTTGAGATTAAGTTTTAGGGATTTTAATCCGCTAGATTGATACACAAGAACAAGATAAATATTTCTAGTTGATTGGATTTAACTTTACAATCTAGAAATTTAATCTTGAAGAAAAGCAGATGAAAAATAAAATGTTGAGCCTTTGTTTTCTGCTGAGTTCTTGACTTGTGTTTTTGTTGAATTATTGCATGATGTCTTCTGCTGTGTTTCTGTTTGTTTAAGTAAACAAAACCATCTAGTTTACTCAGCAAGACTTTCGGCAAGACAATCAAATGAACTGGTATGACAATCCATTTGAACTGGTAGGACTTTCGGTGAGACTATCCTTTTGAACTAGCAAGGCAATCCCAATAGCTAGCAAGACAATCAGAATGAACTAGCAAGACTTTCGGTATGACTATCAATTGTCATACCGATTGTCATAGTAGTTCAAATTAAAATTGTCTTACTGAATTATTAATAGATTTTAATCTAATAATAATTCTGAAAATCCTTAATATTAATTCTGAATTAATTAATCAATTAATTCAATTAATCAATAAATTAATCTTTGCAGATATAATTTATTTTCTTAATTAAATTATATGACTTAATTAATTAATAGAGAATTAATATTAATCTTGAGCAGCAACCATTCTTCTGAAAATCTTCTGAAAATTACTGTCAAGTATGAATCAATTCCACCACTTCAATGTTGACACTCGATGTACTGTCTGGTTCATGAGTGACTAACTTCCGTGACGTTTCTTCAAGTCTTGACCTTGATACTCTTGATTTTCTTCAGACTAAATCCTTGTAATTAATTGATACCCTGACGAGATCTCTGTCACTTGATTAAATCCACAATCCTGATTTATATCACTGAGGCTTGATCAATTTCTTGAGCTTCTTCCAGTGAATTAAGTCTTCAAGTCTGTAGATGAATAATGTATCTTAACCCTTTGACAGATGTTACTATATGAGATCTCTCTGACGATAGATCCACTATTTACTTATTACATTCTTATTTGAGTTGAGTTAAATCCTCGAATAAATGAATAGGCTATGACATATGCCTTTTATATATTCAAACATAAATGTAAAGAACACAACAGACTTAAAAACTTTTCTGGTGGATTTGTTGTTCCACCAGAGATGTGTTATTTCAGAAAATCTGTGATTCAAA
The DNA here is from genome assembly GCF_009905375.1 of Apium graveolens. Taxonomy (NCBI): domain Eukaryota; kingdom Viridiplantae; phylum Streptophyta; class Magnoliopsida; order Apiales; family Apiaceae; genus Apium; species Apium graveolens. The sequence continues at coordinate 26,017 of NW_027420385.1, forward strand.
GAATTAAATCACAGCTGCGTCCTAGGACAAACTAGATGATTTTCTCTCTGCATTTTTCTAAACAGCTCTGGAAAATTCACCATCTAATTACTAGCTGCTACTTGGTTTATATATCACCAAGTTTACAAGTGAAGACAAAACTGTAAAATACAATTAAAAGATTCTTCACATGTTTCTTCTTCATTTCTCTATCCAATGCAATTTAGGTTTAGCTATGAATCTTTGAATACTTCCTTGTTTGCACCAGAATGGAAATGCTGCATTTTCTTGATTCCTCCTAGAGGCTGCCACATTCCAGTTTGTCTCTGTCAACCCATGTGCCTCTGTCATCTTATGAATTGTCACTATCAACTGCTATTAAACTAAACATCCGTTGAAACTTTCATCCGTTGATGCTTTATCCGTTGAAACTTTATCCGTTGATGCATTAGCAGTTGAAGCTTTATCCGTTGAAGCACTCATCCGTTGATGGATGTTATCCGTTGAAGCTTTAGAGACATCCGTTGAAGCTTTATTTCTCATCCGTTGAAGGCCTTTAATATCAGTTGATACTACTTCACTTATACAAAATTATAAGGCATGAAATATTTACAATTAGCCCTCCTATTTGCATATCCACTAGTAGTCAACATGACTGATAATTTCCCATAACATATAAGAATTATAACTTAAATACAGAGAATGAAATGTGATACAATACTAAACTTATTTCTAAGTAAAGCTACTCCTTCAACGGATAGCCAAAATGGTCTTATCCGTTGAGGCTACAAACACTAGATTTCTACTTAAGTGTTTTATTTAACTCATCATCAAACTAATACACATATTCCTAACAATCTCCCCCTATTTATGTCTACTAGAGCTGTAGGTATAAATTTGGGTTCAACTTGATGATAACAAAACACTTAACAAACATATGAACTGAAATAAAGTAGAAATTCAAAAGTGCTGCAAAAGTGTGTATACTGAGATAGAATTGAAGAATTACATTGTTTCCAAGGGTGCTCCTTTAGTCTGAGCAGATTAATTTCTTTTCCTTTGATCCCTTATTTTCTTCCCTAGCCTCCTGTCATTCTCCTCTATTTGAAGTTGGATTTGTCTGTAGAACTCAGCTTCATCTTCTTCATTGATGTCCAACTTAGATTGCATATCCTTGAGAGTTTCATTACTGGAAATCTTGAGTTGATCTTCAAGTCTGAAAAATCTTCTGACTCCTTTATTGTCTCTGAACTCCATCAACAAATGAGGTGATTTATGAACTGTGATTCCTCTCTCTAGTATGAGTAATGTTCTAGGCAAGGTATTGGGCTCCCACCAAGTTTTTCTTATGCTGGCAATCTTGTTGAGAATCTCAGTTTTGGCAGTCCTGGTAAAGCCAGAATCCCTTTTTATGGCTGAGTAGACTCTAACCAAGGTAGAATAGCCTTCATTCAGAATCATGTAGAGAGGCCAAGTCCTTTTCCCACTTCCTTTATATTTGAACACTAGTCTTTCTGGAATCTGTCTATAGGCATCTATTCCCCTTACTTCCTCCAGCTCATCCAGATAGAGTTCAATGTCTGAAAATTCCTTTATGTCACAAATGTGAAGATAATCATCCTTTGAGGCTTGTGGCTTAGGCTTAGGAGTGAATTTGATTGAGGTTAGAGGAGGTGTTGATTTGATTTTCCTTTTCTGTTTCTTTGATGGTGGAGAAGTGGTTAAGAAGGTGGGCAATTTGATGGTGTCCCAATCAATTGGTTCCTCCTTATGAGTGATTGTTTCACCATGGATGTTTATGAAGGGGTCAGGCACAATGGGTTCAGGAATAGAAGGTAGTGGTTTGGATTTTGATTGGGTTTCTTCAGTTTCATCTACCATCTTCCTTTTTGCATTGGCCTTCTTTCTGTTCCCTTTCTGCCATTCCTTTCTTTCCTTACTTCTTTCTTCCACATCATCACTAATCATGTCCCCCATACCTACATCTTCACTCTTGTCTTCAATTTCTTTCTTTTCTTCAGCTTGACTTGACTTTAACTATTTTTCAAGCTTTGCTTGTGCTCTTTTGTCAGCCTTTAGCTTTTTAGCTTCTTCCTTCAACCTTCTGGTTTCTTCCCTCTTGGCTATTGATAATTTGGGATGTCCTTGTATCACACAGATACTCTTTCCCTCTCTAAAGATAATGGTCATGTTTATCCTTTCAACCACATCCTTGGTCTCCTTGTGCTTCATGATATTACCACCCAAAACCTTGTCTTCATCAGGATTTGGAAGAGGAAAATCCACTCCTTTGTAGAACCAAAAATTTGTTGCATCCTTTCATCAATTTCATCAAGCTTTCCTTTGATTTGAAGTATTGGAGAAGTGGTGATGGCAGGAACTAGCACTTTAGATATTTGAACTGTTGTTGATGGCTCTCCTTCCCCTTCCCTTTTATTCTCCCCCTTTTTGTTATCATCAAGGACAGGGGTCAAGCCTTGTGCTTTTGCCAGCTGCAATAGTAGATTTGTCTGAGATTGTTGATTTTGAAGAATGGTGACCACAGAGTCTTTAATAATTTGAACTCTGTTTTCCAACTTGGCCAGCCTCTTGTCAGCATCAGATTCTCTCCTCAATCTCAGCAACAAATCTTGCATAGTACCATAAGGCATAACTGAATCCAGCTTCTCAGAATTGTAGGATTTCAGATCAGCAATATCCTTTTTGAGTTCATCCACACTTAAATTCTGTCTGATATGCTGCAACTGCAAGAGATGTAGAGAGTCTAGATGAGCTTGAAGAATAGCCTTTGTACCAGCATCTGTAGTCTCCTGAAGGGCCTTTTGAATAGCCATTACTTGCTTGACCAAAGCTACACCAAACTGTCCTGGTGTAGATTTCTTTGTCCATGCCCATTCAGGTAAATCTGGAACAGAACTTGGGCCTGCATCTCCCCCTAAGTTCATGCTCCCATCCAGAGAAATAAAGTCATCATCATTAGAATTTACTTCAAAGTCTTCAGATGGCTCACCAGCTTGAGAAGGCATCCTATTAACAGCAGCTTTATCTCTTTGAAGAGATTCTAAAGTGTGCACAATGTTCAAAGTCTGCTCTGCCTCCACATTGCCCTGAGCAGCCAACAGTTGATAGGCTGAAACAGGATGAGTAAAAGTGTCAGCATCCAAGGAAATATTATCAATCTCAGCTTTGTAATGTTGCTGAAATTGTCTTTCCTTTTCAGCATTATCCACAATCATTGACTCACTAGCAATGGCTGGATCCACCCTTATAGCTTCTGTACCTGCTTTTCTCTCATTTTCTCTATATTCTTGCATCAGGGGCTCCCCCTGACTCACACACACCCTCACACCCTCAGCCTCACCTACTAAGGTGGCACTCCCCTCACTTACTTTTGCCATGCTGGAAGAAATAGCATGCATATTTTGACTCTCAACCTCTCCTTTTTCCTGGGAGCAACCCATCCTCTCACTCAAATTATCACTCCCTTCCCTCAATCCTAGAAGTGATTGTACAGTAACCATGTCTTCTACACTTGGAATTAATTCAGTTATATGTGTAGAGACCATCAACGGATAGGGAGTATCCGTTGAAGTGGAAACTGATGATATCAACGGATAACTGCTGTTAAGCTTATCCGTCGAAGAACAACCACTTGTCAACGGATGAGAGATATCCGTTGAAGAAGGAAAATATGTAGATTTTAAAAGTGACATAATTGTTGAATCTGTGTGAATTGATTTTAAGTGAGGTGACACAGATTCTTCAACTAAGTCTGAAAGAATTGGCTGATGATTCAACAAATCATCTAACAGATGATGATCACCAGAATTTGAGTGGGGCTCCTCCCTGAGTTTTAAAGAGGGAGAATCAGGAATTGATGTGAATATCATATCCACATCCAGAGATGGTGATGGAGAATTTGGTGATTGTTGTATGTCTATTATGAGAGAATGGGGTTGTGACTCCACATTTACTGGAGTCACATCAAGCTGAATTTGAGAAGGCAAAGATACAGGTGGATGTATCTGTGCAGTGTGTGCCCCCTGTGTGGAAACTTGGGTTTTAGCCTTCTTTCTTCTTGAAAAAGCTTTGACAGGTGAATGTGTGGCTTCAGTGTCCCTCCCTCTTTTGTTCTGTGTCCCTGGTTGGGGACTATTTTAAATAGCTGCATCCTTTTGGGAGGATGCAACTAGGGATGTGTTTGACTCCTTTTGAACCGTAACAGTCTTTTGAGAAACTGTGGCTTGGCTGGCTAGGGTACCACTCAGCTCTCCTACCTTATCCTGGGGGGTTTTTTGATGTTCACCCCTCCCCTCACCACTCACACCCTGTTCACTCCCTTCAGGGTTTATGGTAGATGTTACAACTGTTGTCTTTTGAGAGACAACAGAGGTGGTTTTCGTTGACTTATGTTTTGGAATTTTAGTTTTGGTGGCTTTGGTAGGAATCTGTTGGGACAAAGACACAGATTCCATTGCCACACTAGAAGGCAAAGAAATAATGGGGGTGGAAGATGTAGGAGTTGCAGAAGTATTTACCTCACTTACCTGAGGTACATTCATTATTGGTAAATATACCAATGGCACCTGGCTGTTGAGGTTAATTCTTAAAAGGTCTGCAAGGACCCTTTTCTCTTGTGCCCAGCATTTGAGTTTATTGCTCTCATTAGTTATGACCAAACCTTCAGCAACATGGTTAGCCAATAACATAAAGAATCTAGCATAGTAGATGTTATGAGGTCTATTAGCTTTGTTACCTAACCTGGAACCTAATTCTAGCATGATATAGTTGCTAAAATTAAAGTACCTATCAGAAACTAGCATATAGAGCATATTAACAAGAGATGAAGTTATGGCATCAAAATTGCTAATCTTCCCAGAGAAAACCTTGATAAAGGCATCTCCAAGAAAGCTCCATTCTTTCATAAGGCCCTTTCTTCTAATGCTCTCTAAACTAGCAGAATCAAAAGAATAGCCTATGGAATCTAACATAGCAGATACATCATTATCAGTGTGTGGTGTCATGGCATTATTCTCAAGTAGCTTAAAGCAAGACTGTATATCATCACAGTTAATACAGTAATTCTTAACTTTGAGAGAGAAATCAATGGTCATATCTGTGGAGTTGAACTCTGCAGTTGTCCAAATCTCCTCAATTACCTCATAATAGATAGTTGGGGCTTCCAGCATTGCATAGCTTAGTTTGCAGTTCTTGATGAAGTCCATCATTTTGTGATAATTTGAGTGGGCTTCATTCTTTTGCACCAAGGCTACAAAATTATTCTTTTCATAAACAAAGCCAGACTGTGACATAATCTTGACTACTGGTGCCATTGTTGTGAGTAGAGATTGCAGAGAAAAGATTGAGAGTTTTGGGAGAGAAAGAGAGTAAAAATTGCAAGAAAGCGTAAAGTGAAAATAAGAATTCAATGGGCTTTTATACTTTCTCGAATTAAAACGTAAATAAAATGATTAAATAATACTTTTAAACAAATTACAACCGTTTGAAAATAAAGAAAACTGTAGAAATTCTGAAAACTGCCTTTAATATAAATACATACAACAGTGTATATATGTATCAACGGTTAAGTAAACAAATCAACGGCTGTGACTCACTTAAAGTAACTGATGTGACACTTCAACGGATGAGGTAAATAGTTATCCGTTGAAGGTTAACACTGTTTTATCCGTTGAAGGATAAAATTTCCAGACTTGTATTTATCTTTCAACGGATAATGAACATCCGTTGATAGAACAATTTTGGCTTTCAACGGATAGGGAATATCCATTGATAGAATAATCTTTACTTAAAGCCAATTTTGTTCTTGTCACAAATTTATTTCAGGCTACAAAGTAGATTAATGAGGACATGAATTTATGAATAATTAAGCATACCTAGCTCACTTACTAATCTTGTGAATGTTGATTCATCAAGTGGCTTGGTAAATATGTCTGCAATCTGCTTTTCACTTGGAACAAAATGAAGTTCCAATGTACCTTTCATCACATGTTCCCTTATGAAGTGGTACTTGATGTCAATGTGCTTGGTTCTTGAGTGTTGCACTGGATTTTCAGTAATGGCAATGGCACTTGTGTTGTCACAGAATATAGGAATTTTGTCAACAGTTAGTTCATAGTCAAATAGTTGATTCCTCATCCACAGTATCTGTGCACAGTAACTACCAGCAGTAATGTACTCGGCTTCAGCTGTTGATGTTGAAACAGAATTTTGCTTCTTGCTGAACCATGACACAAGCTTATTCCCTAGAAATTGACAGGTGCCAGTTGTGCTTTTCCTGTCTATTTTGCAACCTGCATAATCTATATCTGAGTAGCCAATTAGATCAAAACCAGACTCTCTAGGGTACCAAATTCCTAGATTTGGAGTCCCTTTGAGATATCTGAAAATTCTTTTAATAGCCAATAAGTGAGACTCTTTAGGGTCAGCTTGAAATCTAGCACAGAGACATGTAGAAAACATTATATTAGGTCTACTAGCAGTTAAATATAAAAGTGAGCCAACCATGCCTCTATAACTTGAAATGTCTACAGATTTTTCAGCCTTTTTTAATTCAAACTTGGTGGCAGTGACCATGGGAGTTTTTGCAGATGAACAATCCATTAAATCAAACTTCTGTAAAAGATCATAAATATATTTAGTTTAACTAATGAAAATTCCACCACTAACTTGTTTAACTTGTAAACTAAGAAAATAAGTTAGCTCTCCCATCATGCTCATTTCATATTTACTTTGCATTAACTTAGCAAACTTTTTACAAAGCTTATCATCTGTAGATCCAAATATAATATCATCTACATAAATTTGAACAAGTATTGTAGAGCCATTAACATTTCTAAAGAAAAGAGTTTTGTCAACAGTACCTCTTGTGAAGTGATTATCTAGAAGGAATTTTGACAAAGTCTCATACCAGGCTCTAGGTGCTTGCTTTAGTCCATAGAGTGCTTTCAACAGATAATACACATAGTCTGGAAAATTTGGATCTTCAAATCCTGGAGGTTGGCTTACATAAACTTCTTCCTCCAATTCCCCATTCAGAAATGCACTCTTGACATCCATTTGATAGACCTTGAAATTGGCATGGGCTGCATAGGCTAGAAAGATTCTGATGGCTTCAAGTCTGACAACTGGAGCAAATGTCTCATCAAAATCTATTCCCTATTGTTGAGAATAGCCTTTAGCAACCAATCTGGCTTTATTCCTTATGACAATGCCATTTTTATCCATCTTGTTTCTGAATACCCATTTTATGTCAATACAACTCTTGTTCTTTGGCTTGGGTACCAGCTTCCATACTTTGTTCCTTTCAAATTGGTTTAGCTCCTCTTGCATTGCTAAAATCCAATCTGGATCCAATAGAGCTTCTTCCACTCTCTTAGGTTCCTCCTGTGATAGAAAGCTACTATACAGACATTCATCTTGAGTAGCCCTTCTAGTTTGCACTTTAGATGTAGCATCACCAATGATTAGTTCAAAAGGGTGATTCTTGGTCCATTTCCTTTGAGGTGGTAGATTAGCTCTAGATGAGGTTGCCTCAGTATTGTCATGATGTGAGATAAAATGTTGATTGGTTGAAACTCCCCCTGAGTTGCTGATCCGTTGAAAGGAATTGGGAGTTCTATCAATTGATGAAGTGAAATGATTATCCGTTGACAGACTATGATCAACGGATGCTTCATTATGAACTTTAACGGATGATGCACTTTGTCTTTCAACGGATGCTGTATTGCTTCTATCAACGGAAGCTGAATTGTGACTTTCAACGGATGCAGCATTCTGTGCATTATCCAAAGGCAGATTTTGAATTCTTTTCGAGGTGCCTTCTCCATCATTCTCATCTTCACTATCATCACAATATATCTCAATGTTGTCAAATTTGAGTCCTTCATGATGTCCCTCATCTGTTAGTCCATCAATCTTTTTATCATCAAACACAACATGCACAGATTCCATGACAATGTTGTTTCTTAGATTGTAGACTCTATATGATTTTCCAGCAGAATAACCAACAAATATTCCTTCATCAGCCTTTGCATCAAACTTCCCTTTGTGATCAGGTTGATTCCTTAGAATGTAACATTTGCAACCAAAGACATGCATAAAGTTTAAAGTTGGTTTTCTTCTTTTGAACAATTGATAGGGAGTCATGCCTTTTGCCTGATTAATTAGAGAAATATTCTGAGTGTAACATGCACAGTTAACAGCCTCAGCCCAAAAGTATGTTGGGAGTTTTGACTCTTCAAGCATTGTTCTTGCAGCTTCAATTAGTGATCTGTTCTTCCTTTCCACCACACCATTCTGTTGTGGAGTTCTTGGAGCTGAGAACTCATGCATGATCCCATATTCTTCACAGATAACTTCATGGTTGTATTCTTGAACTCGGTTCCATTGTCACTCCTGATATTCCTTACTTTGAAATCTGGATGATTGTTGACTTGCTTGATATGGTTGATGATGATTTCACTAGCTTCATCCTTTGATCCAAGGAAATAAACCCATAAAAACTTTGAGAAATCATCTACAATCACTAGGCAATATCTTTTCCTTGAAATTGACAATACATTGACTGGTCCAAAAAGATCCATGTGTAGCAGCTATAATGGTTCATCAATTGCAGATTCAAGCTTCTTACTGAATGATGCTTTCTTTTGCTTTCCTTTCTGACAAGCATCACACAGTCCATCCCTTGTGAATTCCACTAGAGGAATTCCTATAACTAAGTCCTTTTTGACTAGATCATTCATTTTCTTGAAATTCAAATGGGATAGCTTCTTGTGCCATAGCCAACTTTCATCTGGACTTGCTCTGCTGAGAAGACAAGTGATTGATTCTGAATCTGTAGAGTTGAAGTCAGCTAAGTACACATTCCCTTTTCTAACTCCAGTTAGAACCACTTTGTTGTCCTTCTTACTTGTGACAACACAGGCTTCAGAATTGAAGGAAACAGTATTCCTTCTGTCACATAGTTGATCAATGCTCAATAGATTGTGTTTGAGACCATCAACTAATGCAACTTCATCAATGATGACATTTTCTTTTGAAATCAAGCCATATCCCATAGTGAACCCTTTGCTGTCATCTCCAAAGGTTATGCTAGGGCCAGCTCTCTCCTTGAACTCTGTGAGCAGGGTGAAATCTCCTGTCATGTGTCTTGAACAGCCACTGTCCAAGTACCATAGATTCCTTCTTTTTCCCTGCACACAACTAAATCAATTAAGTTGATTTTGGTACCCAAGTTTCCTTGGGTCCAGTCTTGTTAGTCTTTTTCCTAGACTTCATTCCTCCTGCATCTTTTGACTTAGGTAACTTTGGGTCGACCTTGGTTTCAGATGTAGTTGGTTGAAGTGTAGGGTTAGTCACAGAATCATTGAGTACATTTGATTGAATTTGATAAGGCATGGATTGTGCAAACATATTATTCCACATAGGCATGTTGTATGGCATCTGAGGCATACTAAATGCAGTAAAATAAGGATTATTAACATATGGCATGTTTGCAAAATGTGCATGAGGATTCTGATGAGACATAACAGGCATAGCATGCAGAGGCGACATAGACATGTTAGGCATGAGAGCATTCTTAACAGATTTGCAGTTATCAGATAGATGATTAACACTTTTACGATGCACACAGCTTTTTCTTGGAGCATATTTGTCAGGTGTGTAATTGTTGTGTTTATTAATCCCTACCTTCCCATTTCTATTAGATTTTCTTTTAGTTTCCTTTTTATCCTCAACCAATTTAAGCCTATTTTTTAACTGATCTAAAGTCATGTTTCCTAAATTCACCTTACTGGCATCTTTGGATGTGCTAGCTCCTTCTTTGACAAAGTTCTTGAAAGTTGAACCAACCTTCTTGAAAGGCATATGTCATAGCCTATTTGTTTATTCGAGGATTTAACTCAACTCAAATAAGAATGTAATAAGTAAATAGTGGATCTATCGTCAGAGAGATCTCACAGAGTAACATATGTCAAAGGATTAAGTAACATTGTTCTTCTACAGACTTGATGACTTAATTCACTGGAAGAAGCTCAAGCAATTGATCAAGCCTCAGTGATATAAATCTAGATTGTGGATTTAATCAAGTGATAGAGATCTCGTCAGGGTATCAATTAATTACAAGGATTTAGTCTGAAGAAAATCAAGAGTATCAAGGTCAAGACATGAAGAAACGTCATAGAAGTTAGTCACTCATGAACCAGACAGTACATCGAGTGTCAACATTGAAGTGGTGGAATTGATTCATAATTTTCAGTGATTTTCAGAAGATATTCAGAAGAATGGTTGCTGCTCAAGATTAGTATTAATTCTCTATTAATTAATTAAGTCATATAATTTAATTAAAAAAATAAATTATATCTGCAAAGATTAATTTATTGATTAATTGAATTAATTGATTAATTAATTCAGAATTAATATTAAGGATTTTCAGAATTTAAATTGGATTAAAATCTATTTAAATTCAACAAGACAATCTGATTGTACTAATATGACAATCGGTATGACAATTGATAGTCCTACCGAAAGTCATGCTAGTACAAACAATGGTCTTGCCGAAAGTTCTATTGGAAATTTGATAGTCCTACCGAAAGTCTTTCTAGTTCAAATGGATTGTCTTGCTGAGCTAATTGGATTGTCATTGCAGTTCATTCTATTCGGTTGTTTGATAAAAAGAAGCAGAAGCAACATAATTCATCATCAGAGCATAGCATTGAATATTTTTCAGCAGAACACAGAACAAAAGAAATCTACAGAGAAATTATTGCAAATTCACAGATCATTTATTTCTAGTATTTATTGTTAAATCCAATCCACTAGAAATACTTTTCTTGTTCTTGTGTAACTATCTAGCGGATCGAAATCCCTAGAACTTAATCTCAAATCGCTTTTAGCATTTGATCTTTTTATTGCAAAAATAGAAAAAGTTCATGTCGAATTTATTCTAGATTTGTAATAATTGATTTGAGATTAATCCCTTGTAAACGATACCGTTGTTGTAACACCTTTCAAGTTTAATAATTTTATTTAACTTGAATTTTGTTTCACCTTTTTTATTCCACATTTTATTCGATTAAACGGTATTGTTTATATTCAACCCCCCTTCTACAAACATATTAAGACCTAATAATTGGTATTAGAGCCTTCTGATTAACGTACAAATCAAGATCCTAGACTTTTGTGTTTCTTTCACTCCTTGAATTTTTTATTCACTCAAAAATTCATAATGACTACACAAAAAGTTGGAACCGTTAAAATTCTATTATTCGATAAAGAAAATTATGTTATGTGGAAGAAGAAGATACTATTATTTTTACAAGTTGCAAATTCCAAATATCTGGAAGTGTTAAAGAAGGGTCCTAAAATTCCGATGGTTATTGAACCAGAGGTAATAGAAAATGATGTGGTGATTACCAAAGCAAGAACTTATGTGAAAGATCCTGAGGATTTTTCTCCTGCTGAAAAAGAAGAAGCCTCCCTGGATGCTAGCCTTCATTTAATTTTAGTAGATTCCCTTGATCCCTTGATGAATAGACATGTGATGAACTGTAAAGATTCCAAACATATCTGGGAAACTATTGAGGTTATTAATGAAGGCACATAGGAAGTTAGGGAGAACAAGTTAGAAATCCTAACCTCTGAGTATGAATACTTTAAATCCAATCCAGGAGAAGGAATCACTGAAGTGTTTGAGAGGTACAATGCATTGATCAACAACCTGAACATTAATGGTAAATACTATTCCATCAGGGAGGTCAACAAAAAGTTCCTTTTAACACTGCCAACTCATCTCGAACATAGAATCACTGCCATAAGAGAAGCAAGAGATCTGAGTGAGATTTCTTTGGAAAGGCTCTATGGTGTGTTAAAGACTTATGAGTTGGAGCAGATTCAGCAGAAGGAAGTTTACGGGAAAGGAAGAGTGGTCAGCGCGTCTACTGCTCTAGTAGCTGATGAACAACAACAACAACCACAATATCAACAACAATCTCAACAGTCAGAAAGAATGGTACAGTCTTCCAAGGTTGAAGAAAATGTGATAGTAGCAGAATTTGATCCTCCTACTACAAATCAATCAGGAGATGATTTTTATTCCTTGGAAGAACTGGAGCAATTGGAGGATGAGTCAATGGCCCTGATTGTCAAGAGATTCTCAAATGTCAGATTCAAAAGGAATCCCAAGTTCAAGTACAAGTCCTACTACAACAGATTCCATAAAGGTAGATCTTCATCCTCTAACACCAGCAGTGGTGGGTACAAAACAGGGATGGTTGATCGAAGCACCATTCGATGCTTCAACTGCAATGAGTTGGGACACTTTGCCACAGAATGCAGGAAGCCAAAACAAGTTAGGAAGAACTCTTACGATTCTAATCAGAAGAGTAAATCTGAAAGGGCTTACCTGGCAAAGGGAAGAAGCTGGGATGATACTGACAGTGAAGATGAAGAAGTTGGGAATCTTGCTCTCATGGCTAGTGATGCAAACACCTCATCGTCAAGAAAAGAGGTAAAATTTACTGATGCTGAATTAGTTTATCATCTAGGAGGTTCCTTAGATTATGCTCGTCGTGATAATGAATTGTTAAATCAACAAATCAAAGACCTTGAGAAAGAGGTCAATGAATTAAGACTTGTGCACATTAATCAAGATAAATTAAAAGAACAAGTATCTTTTCTAGAGAATAGAGTTGACTGTTATAGACAACTCGAAACTATTTTCAAAGACAAGATCACCGGTCTTGAGGCTAAGGTTAAAGCTTACTTTAATTCTTGTTCGAAGTCCAAAGAGTTTTACAATAAGCAAGCTGTTAATCAAACATCTGGAATAGGTTATGATTATAATGTTGCTATTGGAAAATTAGGCATAAACTCCCCTCCTCATGTCTATGCTAAAGGCAGGGAAGTACCACATGTGCTTAAAGGTGTTGATGAACCCCTCTATAAAGAATCAATTGATGAACCATTTGATGAGACCTCATTTATTATTCAAGAAGAAATCCGTGCTGAAGATCATGCTAATGAGAAAGCTGTCTCCAAGTCAAGTGTGTCAAAGGTTCCAGTCAAAGTTGTGAAAGCAACTGAGACTAACTCAGACACACATGAGTTGGATAACACAAATGCCATGTCTACCATGCATAAGTTGCCTATTGTTAATCCCTCTCATAAAGCATATGGTGTTCCTGATTGTATGTCTTGTGCTTTTAATTTGATGTATGCTTATTTTAATTGTAAGCATGTTTCTAATGATAAGACTACTCCTCGTCAGCATGTGAATAATAGAATGCATGATAGGTCTAAGACTGCTAGTCCTCTGAAAGCTAGAAAGGAGACATTTGTGCCTAAGCCTAAACAAAAATTTGTCAAGGCTGTTCACAAGGTCAAATGTCCAGTCATTGAGAAAGTTGAGAACATTAAAATTAAGAATGTTGTTTTGCCTGATAAAGGCCAATTTTACAAGTATGCCGGACCCAGCCAAGCTTGGGTTGCGAAGAAGGTCTAATCCATTTGTATTGCAGGGCATTAAACAGGTACAACCGGTAGTGTGGATTCTTGACAGCGGATCATCAAGACATATGACCGGAGATAGAGCCCTGCTATCAAATGTGGTTGAAAAAGCTGGCCCAGTGGTTACCTTTGGAGATAACAACAAAGGTTTAACGGAGGGATATGGCTGTTTGCTAGCTGGAAATGTTATCATTGAAAATGTGTATGTTGTGCAAGGACTTGAACACAATCTGCTTAGCATTAGTCAGTTCTATGACAATGGCTACAATGTTTTATTCGACAAGCTGAAGTGTCAGATTCTGTACAAGAAAAATGAAAAACCCTCCTTGATGGGAATCCGGAAAGGAAATTTGTTCGTAGCTGACATGAACTCTGGAAGCAATCCTGAAGTCAATTGTTTCTATGCAAAGGCATCGTCAGATGAGAGTTGGCTATGGCACAAGAGACTTTCTCATCTCAATTTCAAAACAATGAATCCTCTTGTCAAAAGAGAATTGGTTAGAGGTCTGCCTCAGCTGGAATTCTCCCCAGAAGGACTATGTGAGGCTTGCCAGAAAGGAAAGTCAAAGAAAGCAAGTCACAGAGGCACTGACACATCTTCCATAACTGGTGTTCTGCAATTATTGCACATAGATTTATTTGGACCAGTTAATGTCCTTTCGATGTCGAAGAAGTGTTACTGTCTTGTGATAGTTGATGACTATTCCAAGTATACATGGGTTTTATTCCTTCACTCTAAGGATGAAACACCACAAGTTGTGATTGATCATATCAAGTTGATCGAGTTAGATTCTAATGTCCCTATTAGAGCAATAAGGTCAGATAATGGAACAGAATTCAAGAATTCACTTCTCAATGGATTTTGTACAGACAAAGGGATTACCAGACAATTTTCAGCTCCTAGAACCCCTCAGCAAAATGGAGTGGTATAAAGGAAGAATCGTACATTGATTGAAGCTGCAAGAACGATGTTAAGTGAATCAGGTCTTCCAATGTACTTTTGGGCTGAAGCTGTCAATACTGCATGTTATACTCAGAATCGAACTCTAATCAACAAAGACTTCATGAAAACTCCTTATGAGATTTTGAATGAACAGAAACCTTCTATCAAATACTTTCATGTATTTGGTGCCAGATGCTTCGTGCTCAAGGATGGAGATGATCGTCGTGGTAAATTCGAGGCAAAGGCATATGAGGGTATTTTTGTTGGATATGGAAGAAGATCATACAGAGTGTATATCATTGATCAACACAAAGTAACTGAAAGTGTCAATGTTGAAAGGAATATGTCCTAAGTCCAATCATGTATAAAGATTTAGGAATAACTTTTATGTAATCTGTTTTTGATTTCATTGATATTAATAAAAGAATTGTTTTGTTTTTATTACGGGCTTTATCTATTTAAGTGTTTAAATAAGATATACCATAGTTTAGAGTAAAGCTTTTTATGGATTATGATGAGATCATAATAGTGAGACCTAAAAAGATGATAACTCTAAACTTAAATAGTTCCTGGTCATAGGATTACTAACTGGTAATTAATAATCCGCAAAGATCGGTACATACTATGCTTGCTTCATTATGAAGGATGTCTGTTCTCATAGACATTTGTGTGGTGACACTATAGCTAGTATGTAGGTGCTTATTATAGAATAAGTTCACTGAACATGACTCGCACAGCTGAACAACTGATGGAGTTCACTCACGTGTCAGCAGTTGTTCACATAGTGATAGTTGTACAAGTATCCTTAGACTTGAGGTCATCATAGTCATCTTGTGTACACTGAACTATGCTTTGGTTTAGTTCTTAGTCTCCAGGGACAATTATTAGGGCTCTTCTGGGTATAGGAATTTGTACACGAAGATAGTGTATGATCAATAAAGGATCTACCCCTTCCAGTGAAGGAAGCGAATGTTCAAGGCTGATCCACTTATGCTAGTTCAGGAATCTCTGGCCAGAGTGAATGAAATTAGAAAGGAGTTTCTAATTTGCATAGAACTACGCATAGTAAATGGTAAGCAAGTGATTGAATTAGATAGGCTTGACACGAGATCCATGCCTTCTATTTAATCGGGACATTGTAGGGTAGAAGGAGTTTATTGTACGGTAACTATTCACTGAATAGGTTCTTGGTATTCTAAGCAGTGAATTCATATTATCTGGATAGTCGCGATATGCTGAGAAGTATCCCTCACGATGTAGAATAAATATGATTAATTAATTAATCATATTTAATAAATTAGAGAATTTATATAAATAATGATAAAATAGTTTTATTATTATTTATTTCTACTACTGGCTTAATATTGAACCTACAGGGTCACACCATAAAAAGAGAATGATTTAATGGTGGAGGAATTAATTAATAATGGCTAATAATTATTTATTTATGAAGTAAATAATTAATTGGCAAATTTAATAATTGATTAAATGAGATTTAATTGATTATAAATTAATTAAGAAAAGTTCTTAATATTAATAATTAAAGGATTTAATTTTTGGAAATTAAATCAAGAGAGAGAATTATTTCTAAAGTGTTTAGAAAAAGGATTAATGATTAAAAGGTATTTTAATTATTAATGAGAATAATAAATGGGATAATAATAATAATATTTATGGGAAAATTTCAGCTGAAAATTTTGCCTATAAATACACTATTATAGACCCTAATTTTATTTTAACCCACCCAAAACCCAAAAAGTTTGGAAAACCCAATTCTCTCCACCTCCTTCCTCCTCCTTAACATCGTTTTCTTGGTGGATACCGGTGGAGTGCTTCACACTTGAGGAGCAACTGCTAAGGATCTCTGATCGTTGTTTCCGAATTATTTTTAAAGGTTAGATTCGATCCCTCGAATTTTTATTCATGATCTGTATGCTTTTATTTGGATTTTTTATGTGTAAAAGTATTTTGCCATGCCCCCGCTGCGTTTAAAATCCAACAATGGTATCAGAGCACAGGTTGTATGCATATAGATCTGTGGTAAAAATTTCAGAATTTTATATGCTTGTATGAATTAATTATGATTTTTACAAGTTATATTATGGATTAATTTTATCTGATGAGAAATCGTTTCTCAGAATAATTTTAAATGATGAACTGGGTTCTACAAGTGTTGTAGATCGTCTGGGTATTTTTTTTAATTTTTAGGATGTATAGATTTTTTATTATGAATTTTTGAAGTTCTTACAATTAAATTCGTAATTAAATAAGTCATATATATATATAAATAAACTGTTAGTATATATATATATATATTATGCATCTGCTTGTCTGCTATATACATCTGTTGAATGATTGTTGCTGTACTGATGGGACTGCACGGAAGACATTGAAGACAGAGTGACTGTTAGGCGCGGCGGCTGCTGTCGGGCGCGTGTGGTGCACGCGCGCGGGAAGGGCTATTGCGCATTCGTAGAATGCGTTACACCCTTTAATGGCTTAAAAGGGGTGTAACGCATCACCGGAATGCGTTACAGGTCCTGTAACGCATTCCTGTAATGCGTTACAACCCGTCTGTTGATTTTAAAATTGATTTTCTGGGAGTTTCGTAACTCCGTTTTGGGCGTGCAATATACCGTTGGATTCGTTTTTCCGAGACAGATCTAATGGAGTGATCAATTTTAGTTTATATAAAAGTTTTGAACTGTTTATATTCCATGAAGTGTTTTAAAGCTGTTTTTGATCGTTTGAATTGATTTTAAATGCTTCTTGTGATACATAGAGATGTATATTGCTTGTTCTAATGTGCTAGATGATGTAACATGCCTACCTTGATGTTTATTCATGTTGATATATGTGATATATGCTTAGTTTATCATGCGATGATAGATTTAGGTGAACTTAAATAAACATAAGGCGTTTGTTAGACAACCTAGTATAGTGAAATTGTTTCATAACCTTAATAATAATATTATGAATACAATCATGAGATTCTTGTGTTTATGAAACACGTAACTGGATATAAATTTTAGATATGAGAGAAAGGATGATTCTGTCAACAGCAGATTTCTATCTGTAAGAAAGGGTTATTAAGTGACGCCTCTTGACAATGCTCCACCCGATCTGGGAATCATCTGATTATTGATTATTGATTTGAAATATTTAATTTAAAAGGAAGAATCTCTTTATAATATGATTATGATTGTAACGTAATATAATCCCTCTAAAATTAAATAATATCAAGTAGTAATTGGCCAATGACACAACGGGCTTGTGTCGGTCATAGCCTTCCAACATGGTAGAAAGTAGTTCTTATTTTTGAATCATTGTCGTTTCGTGCCACAGCCGAGGGCTTTGATTTCGAAATAAGAAATACTTGTCTATTACATAGAGATGTGTACATTGAATAAGAATCTAAAGGTCGTTACGTGCCACAACCGTGGGCCTTTGGGGACTGATTCAATTGTACGGAATGTTGGGTTAGACTTGATTTAGAATATTGAGTTTGTCGTGCCACACCCGTGACTCAATTATTCAAGAGGCTAAAGTTTGATTAGGGAATAACATTAGATGTAATTGACAAGAGTTGTCTGCCTATTGAACATTACATGGCGTTTCGTGCCACAGCCGGGGTTGTGTAATGGAATGTAGGATCCCTATTCCCACTAGCATTATGAATGCTTAATTTTTCATGTAGGGGGTTGAATAAATTAGGAAAACTAGTGGGAGCCACTTATGAATAAAGACCCGATTCATATAGTGTTTTGAAATGAAATCGAATATTTGCTAAGTGTTGTTATGTGTTTATCATTTACAGATTTACTTTGTACGTTATGTCTTCTGCACTATCACTCAGGAGCATACTAGATGCTCACAAATTGACTGGTCCTAATTATGCTGACTGGCTTCGAAACTTGAGAATTGTTCTCAGGATTGAGAAGCTGGAATACGTGATTGACTCACCTAAGCCTACTGAACCTGCTAGTGATGCACATAATGATGAACATGTTGTGTATCGTAAGTGGATAGATGATGCAAATGTTGCTCAATGCATCATGCTAGCTTCCATGAACATTGAGCTACAGAAGCAACATGAGCATATGGATGCTCACACTATCCTCATGCATCTACAAGAGTTGTATGATGTGGCGGGGAGGACAGCTCGATATGAGATATCGAAGGAGCTATTCGGTTGTAGGATGTCTGAGGGATAATCTGTGAATGACCATGTACTTAAGATGATCAATTTGATTGAACGTCTTGGACAACTTGGTTTTGTCATGGATGGGGAGCTGAGCCAAGACCTGGTCTTGCAATCGCTTCCGAGTTCGTTCTCGCAGTTTGTAACTCCACAACATGTTGAAGACTGCGGAATCGAATTTTCCCCCTAAGAAGAGTTCTGTTCTTCTAATTGGTGAAGGTTCCAATCCTAAGAAAAGGAAGAGGAACCCTTCCAAGAAGAAGAAAGTAGGTGAGAAAACGCCGGTTCCACCAAAAGTTGAAGACCCCAAGAGCAAAGTTGTTTGCTTTCACTGTAACAAGGTGGGGCACTGGAAGAGGAACTGCAAGGTTTACCTTGCAGAATTGAAGAAGAAGAAGGGTAGTGAGACTACCACTTCTGATTCAGGTATGTTCATGATAGAAGTGAATATGTCATTAAATTAAATTTCTACTTGGGTATTAGATACCGCCTGTGGTTCTCAAATCTGCAATTTGTTGCAGGGACCAAGGAGAAGTAGGATTCTTGAGGAAGAGGAGGTGATTCTACTGATGGGAAATGGAGCAAGAGTTGCTGCTGAAGATGTAGAATCATTTCATATGCCTACAGGAAAGACTATTGTTTTAAATAATTGTTATTTTGTTCCCTCGATTGTGAGGAATATTATTCCCATGTTAGACTTGGCTGGATTTTCATTTATTATTGAGAATAATGAATGTTCTATTCTTAGAGATAATATTCTTTATGGACGTGGTGCTTTAAATAATGGTCTGTATAAATGTGACATAATTTACTTCAGATTGAACAAACTAATAAAAGAAAAGGGATGATGAAAATCTCACTTTATAGTGGCACTGCAGTCTCCATTTAGTGGACATGGAGAGAGGGCTGCAGATTTTCTAGGAATGGTACACACAGATGTATGTGGACCAATGTCTACGCATTCCATGGGTGGATTTTCATACTTCATTACTTTCATAGATGATAGATCTAGATTCGGATATGTGTTTGATGAAACACAAGTCTGAAGCCTTTGAAAAGTTCAAAGAGTATAAGTATGAAGTGGAGAAACAACCAAACATAGTATTATAACTCTTCGATCAGATCGAGGTGGTGAATACTTTAATGGAGTGTTTCTAGATTATCTCAAAGTAAATGGTATAGTCTCTCAGTGGACTCCTCCAGATTGGTATCTGAAAGGAGAAATCGAACTTTGTTAGACATAGTTCGGTCCATGATGAGCTATGCAAATATTCCAGTATTCCTATGGGGTTATGCATTAGAAATCTCAGCATATTTACTGAATATGGTGCCTTCCAAAATCTGTTCCTCAAACTTCGTATGAGATATGGAAAGAAAGGAAACCGAGTCTTAAACACGTTAAGGTTTGGGGATGTCCAGCTTATGTCAAGTAAGTTGACCCAGATAAGCTGGAATATCGATCCGTAAAATGTAGTTTTGTGGAATATCCTAAAGAGACTTTAGGGTATTACTTTTACACCGATCATCGGGTGTTTGTCTCCAGACATGCTACCTTCTTGGAAAAGGAGTTTATCCTAGAAGGAAACAGTGGGAGCAAAATTGAACTTGATGAAGTTCAAGAAGCACAAACTACTACGGATCAAGTGGAAACACCTGTTCTGACTGAACAACCTTTTGTGGAACAGCCCATTCATAGATCAGGGAGAGTGTCTCTCTAACCTGAGAGGAAATATGGCCTTGTCATTGAGAATGACAATGAGTTGTCGATCATTGATGATGACGACCATGTGACCTATAATGAGGCTATGAGTAGTGTTGACTCAGAGAAATGGCATAGTACCATGAAATCCAGAATGGAATCTATGCATACGGGATACAAAAGATAGATTATAGCAGATGGCCAGGTGGAGACCTATAAGGCCAGGCTTGTGGCAAAAGGATTCAAACAAAGGCAATGGATTGACTTTGATGAAACCTTTTACCTGTAGCCCTGTTAAAATCAGTTCGGATTTTGCTTGCGGTTGCTGCTTACTACGACTATGAGATCTGGCAATTAGCCAGATGGTTTTCTTTCCAAGAGAAATGAAAACCTAGTGTGTAAGCTGCTGCGAACCATATGTGGTTTAAAACAGGCTTCTCGAAAGATGGAACATTCGTTTTGATGAGACAATCAAAGAGTTTGATTTTATCAAAAACGTAGATGAACCATGCGTCTACAAAAGGGTTAGTGGGAGCGCGGTAACATTTCTTGTATTGTATTGAATTAGAGTTGACACACATAACAACATAGCAGACCCACTCACAAAGCTACTTTATGAAAGTCACTTTGATCATCATAAAGACAAGATGGGTATTAGATACCAGAGTGATTGGCTTTAGTACAAGTGGGAGATTGAAAGGAATATGTCCTGAGTCCAATCATGTATAAGGATTTAGGAATAACTTTTATGTAATCTGTTTTTGATTTCATTGATATTAATAAAAGACTTGTTTTGTTTTTATTACGGGCTTTATCTATTTAAGTGTTTAAATAAGATATACCATAGTTTAGAGTAAAGCTTTTTATGAATTATGATGAGATCATAATAGTGAGACCTAAAAAGATGATAACTCTAAACTTAAATAGTTCCTGGTCATAGGATTACTAACTGGTAATTAATAATCCGCAAAGATCGGTACATACTATGCTTGCTTCATTATGAAGGATGTCTGTTCTCATAGATATTTGTGTGGTGACACTATAGCTAGTATGTAGGTGCTTATTATAGAATAAGTTCACTGAACATGACTCGCACAACTGAACAACTGATGGAGTTCACTCACGTGTCAGCAGTTGTTCACATAGTGATAGTTGTACAAGTATCCTTAGACTTGAGGTGATCATAGTCATCTTGTGTACACTGAACTATGCTTTGGTTTAGTTCTTAGTCTTCAGGGACAATTATTAGGGCTCTTCTGGGTATAGGAATTTGTACACGAAGATAGTGTATGATCAATAAAGGATCTACCCCTTCCAGTGAAGGAAGCGAATGTTCAAGGCTGATCCACTTATGCTAGTTCAGGAATCTCTGGCCACAGTGAATGAAATTAGAAAGGAGTTTCTAATTTGCATAGAACTACGCATAGTAAATGGTAAGCAAGTGATTGAATTAGATAGGCTTGACACGAGATCCATGCCTTGTATTTAATCGGGACATTGTAGGGTAGAAGGAGTTTATTGTACGGTAACTATTCACTGAATAGGTTCTTGATATTCTAAGCAGTGAATTCATATTATCCGGATCGTCGCGATATGCTGAGAAGTATCCCTCACGATGTAGAATAAATGTGATTAATTAATTAATCATATTTAATAAATTAGAGAATTTATATAAATAATGATAAAATAGTTTTATTATTATTTATTTCTACTACCGGCTTAATATTGAACCTACAGGGTCACACCATAAAAAGAGAATGATTTAATGGTGGAGGAATTAATTAATAATGGCTAATAATTATTTATTTATGAAATAAATAATTATTTGGCAAATTTAATAATTGATTAATTGAGATTTAATTGATTATAAATTAATTAAGAAAAGTTCTTAATATTATTAATTAAAGGATTTTATTTTTGGAAATTAAATCAAGAGAGAGAATTATTTCTAAAGTGTTTAGAAAAAGGATTAATGATTAAAAGGTGTTTTATTTTATTAATGAGAATAATAAATGGGATAATAATAATAATATTAATGGGAAAATTTCAGCTAAAAATTTTGCCTATAAATACACTATTATAGACCCTAATTTTATTTTAACCCACACAAAACCCAAAAAGTTTGGAAAACCCAATTCTCTCCACCTCCTTCCTCCTCCTTAACATCGTTTTCTTGGTGGATACCGGTGGAGTGCTTCACACTTGAGGAGCAACTGCTAAAGATCTCTGATCGTTGTCTCCGAATTATTTTTAAAGGTTAGATTCGATCCCTCGAATTTTTATTCATGATCTGTATGCTTTTATTTGGATTTTATATGTGTAAAAGTATTTTGCCATGCCCCCGCTGCGTTTAAAATCCAACAAATGTTACATTTGATGACACTAAACTCCCTAGTATCCAAACTGAAGATCATTCTGAGAAACTGAAGTTTGATGATATGTCAGATTCAGAATCAGAACATGGTCAAGAACCTGAGGTTGTTGCTGGTGAAGAACCTGTTAATCATGATGATACTCAAGGTAATGGTGATGGAAACTTTGGCAACAATGGAGATACCACTGCTACTGACGGAGAATCTTCAAGTCAACATGGCAACAACTCAGGGGGAGATGCTGAAGGATCAACTAGTAGGACACAACATCCCAGTGAATTTCAAGGCGAATCATCAAGATCAAATCTTCCAAGACAGACTGTCTGGAAAGCTCATCCTTTTGAGTTGATTATTGGTGATCCAGATGTTGGAGTCAGAACTAGACGTGCTACTCAAAATGAGTGTCTGTTCTCAGGATTTCTTTCTGAGATGGAACCTAAGAAGATTGAGGAAGCACTGACTGATCCAGATTGGGTGATTGCTATGCAAGATGAACTCAATCAGTTTGAACATCAACAAGTCTGGAAACTGGTACCTAGACCTACACACAAGAAAGTTGTTGGTACTAGGTGGGTATTCAGGAATAAACTAGATGAAGATGGTGTGGTTACAAGAAACAAAGCAAGACTGGTAGCTAAAGGGTATTCTCAAGCTGAAGGCATTGATTATGATGAAACCTATGCTCCAGTGGCAAGACTAGAGGCCATCAGGATATTTCTGGCATTTGCAGCATTCTCTAACTTTAAAGTTTATCAAATGGATGTCAAGAGTGCATTTCTGAATGGAAAGCTGGATGAAGAGGTATTTGTAGAGCAACCTTCTGGTTTTGAAGATCCAGATCATTTGGATTTTGTCTACTTTCTGTTCAAGGCTATCTATGGACTCAAATAGTCTCCGAGAAAATGGTATGACACTCTTTCTGAATTTCTTATTGAAAATAGCTTTATTAGAGGTGTCATAGATAAAACTCTCTTTTCTAAAAAGCATAAGAATGATGCTATATTAGTCCAAGTCTATGTGGATGATATAATATTTGGGTCTACTAATGATAATCTCTGTAAGAGATTTGCTAAGTTAATGCACAACAAATTTGAAATGAGCATGATGGGAGAGCTGAAGTTCTTTCTTGGATTACAAGTAAATCAAAGGTTAGATGGAACTTTTATTTGTCAATCCAAGTATCTCAAAGAACTCCTCAAAAAGTACAATCTAGAGGATTCTGCATCAGCAAGGACTCCGTCAACTACAGCTGTCAAGCTTGGACCATGTGAAAACTCCATTAAGGTAGATGTCACAAGCTATAGAGGTATGATTGGCTCGTTACTCTATCTTACTGCAAGTAGACCAGATATTATGTATGATACATGCTTATGTGCAAGGTTCCAAGCGGATCCTAGAGATATTCATCTCGTTGCTGTTAAACGAATCTTAAGATATCTTAAGGGAACACCAAATCTAGGTATTTGGTACCCTAAAGAATCTGGTTTTAACCTTGTTGGATATACAGATTCAGATTACGCAGGAAGTGTTATTGATAGGAAAAGCACCTCGGGGAGTTGTCAATTCCTAGGTAGCAGACTAGTCTCAGGTACAGCAAGAAACAACAAACAGTTTCAAATTCAACGGCTGAGGCTGAATATATTGTTGCTGGAAGCTGCTGTGCTCAGATCTTGTGGATTAGGAATCAGCTACGGGACTATGGCTCTGTATTGAACAAAATACCTATTCTATGTGACAATACAAGTGCAATAGCCATCACCAACAACCCTGTGCAGCATACAAGGACCAAGCACATTGATATCAGGTATCATTTTATTAGAGAGCACGTCATGAATGGTACTGTTGAACTATTTTTTGTTCCAACAGAAGAACAAATAGCAGATATTTTCACTAAACCTCTTGATGAATCCACATTTACCAAATTAGTTAGTAAATTGGGTATGTTGAATAGCTTTAGTGATTAAACTTGTGAATATCTAAAATCTGTTCTTGAGTGAATTTACAAATGAATTTTTCATAAAGGAAAAATTCATTTGCAAATTTATTTTATCATTTTCCAAAATTTCTTGCTTATTTCTATGTAATTTTTATTATCTTATCTTTTTTATTTACTCAACTTGTTAATTTTAATGTCTCAGAATATTTTATTTTCTCTAAAAATATTTTTCTATGAATTTTATTTGCTAAAATTCAAAAGAAATCTATTTTTGGACTGAAAATATTATTATCTCTGAAATATTTTATTTATGTAAATATTTTCTGCCATATTCATTTCAGTTTTCTGTAATTATAATATTTTCTATATTCTGTTTTTATGTGTTTTTAACAGTTTTTATGTTTATTATTCAGTATATTTAAATACTTAATTTATTTTATACTAGAATGACAATCGGAAGTCATTCTAGTACAAATACATGTTTATTTTTAAGTCAGTTTAATTTTATAACTGGCAAGACAATCGGTATGACTATTGATTGTCATGCCAGTAATAAAATTAATATCAGATATATTATGTTTTATTTTGTACTGGTATGACAATCGGTATGACTATCAGATTGTCATTCCAGTTATATATATTATTATTTGTTTTGTTTTTTTTTTGTTTTCTCAAATTTGCCTTGTATGACTATCGGTATGACAATCGGTAAGACTATCCTGAATTGTCATACCAGTTGTCTACTTAACAGTTTTTGTTTGTCTTGTTTTATAATTCATTCACTTCAGTTTTTCTTTCAAATTCCATCAGTTTTTCTCTCTCTCTCTACTCGATCTTAATCAAACTGCTTATTGCTCGAGTTTTTACTCAGCTTCTCAAAAAATCATCACTCCTGTGATATATATACATACACGTATATACATACAGAAGTGCTGTCGATTTTTTTGTTAAAAAAAATCAGTTTGTGATTGTTTGATTTTGGATATTTGTTTTTAATTTCTGTTTTGTGTCTTGTGGTTTTTCAAATCTGCTTTTGTGAGTTAAGAATTTTAACGAGATACATTTCTTTCTAAATTTTTCGATTATAATTGATTTAATTCAAATTATTAAATTAATTTAATTAATTCGAATTTTCTTAATATTATTCTTAAAATTCTGAAAGTGTGTGTCTTATCATTATTTTTAAATGGCTCTCAATTTCCAAATTGTTTCGCATAATCTTGTTGGTTATTTTAATCCAGATAAATGTGATGTAGAAAAATTTAAGCCGTGGATTAGATTTTTAAATGACCATTCGATTGTTAGCTCTGCTATTAAATCAAATGTGATTTTAAATGTTGATCAGCTAAGACTGATTTGCACAACCTCTACTGTGGCCGATGATTTTAAATCTTTTTCATTCACCGTGGCAAACACACAGTATGTGGTTGATGAAACAGTCGTCAATCGAGCCTTAAATTTTCCTATGGATAATTTCTGTAATTTGCCCTCTGAAAATGATATTTCAAACTTTTTCCATGATATTCACTATCAGGGGGTAATTAATTTAACCAAGTTATCAAAATCCAATTTGGTGTCTGAATGGGACATTTTCTTCGATACACTTTCTAAAGTGTTTGCCAACTACCCTAAATCCAACTTTCACAACATCACTTCCACTCTGCAGTATATTGGTCTTGCGGTTGTTTTCAATCAAAGAATCAATTTTGGCAAACTACTTTTACCCATTCTTTTGAGACGTCTCACTACTGCTTTACGTGATCATTCTACAAATCGTAGGGTCTCGTGTTACTATGCTCGTTTTCTCATGCTCATAGCAGAACATATTCTCTCACCTGAGCATAAAGCCCTTTTTGCTAACTCCGCAGTAACCGAACCCCCTCCTGTAAGCAAAAAGATTTACACCTGCCAAGACACAACTTTCAAATTCATGCAAGTTCCAGTACTTGTATCTGCTTTCATGGCCACTTATATTCCCTTACCTATCTTCAATCTTCCCGGTCATGAACAACAAGCTCAACCTCCAGTGGTTCAAACCACCCAGGCTCAAGCATCAGATGCTCTTCCTCTACAGGTAATAGTTCCTCAAACTCAACCTATTCCTACTTCTGTTGAAAGACCCCCAGTGGTTGATAGGACTGACCATGAAGTTGTAGAACCACAACTTCAATCCCAGGTCATAGAGCCAAACACAGAGTCACAACCTATCTCAACCTCTCCCCCACTGTCTAAAATGTTGCCTAGAAGGTTAATAGGAAGTAGTTTGTTGGTGGATGTGAATGAACCCTCAGCTCTGCCTCCTCCGAAGAAAAGAAGAACATTTACTGAGGCATCTGAAAGCCCATCCTTGTCCTCCCAACAGGACATGGACTTTGAAATGGACACTGAACAGTTACTAAAAACATTCTCTCAACAGGATGAATCTATTGAAATTCGCCATAGGGCCATGGCATCCTGTACTGAGTCAAGCACAATTCCATTATTCACAATGGAAGCATACAAACCAGTAGATGATACTCAGGACACGGAGCGAGGAGTGCACATAGAGTCGGTTACAGTGCCTGCCATAGTTACGGCAGAAGAGCAGTCACATGCTTCTGAGGGAAAATCTGACTCTCAGCCACCTTTAATAGAGTCATTTTCTCCCCTCCCAGATCCAACACCTCTGGCTCCCTCACGGGATACTCCACTCGCAGATTTATCTGGAGAAAGTGGAGGGCAACTCGGTCAATCTATCCCTGAAGCAATTCAGACATCTATTTCACATGAAATGATAGGTTTGACTGAGGATCGGGACTCGCGAATTCCCATTGCACCACCACTGACCTCTCTTGAAGAGGCTAGGGTGATTTTAAATGCAGGTACAGAAGATCAGCCTCAGGAAGACTCTTCACGAGCAATTATATTGAGAGATACACATGCACGTGAGTTGAGTGAATTAAACAGGAGAGATATTCAGGTGAGTGCACACAGACACAAACACTGAAAATCTGTTAGCTCAAATTGTTGATCTCAAGGAACAACTTGCAAAAAGTCAGGCTGAAGCTCAATCATTCAAAGCACAAGTGGTTGAACGGTCTTCTTCTTCCACCTCTGTCAATAATCAGCTGGCTCTTATCAGGACTGAAATATCATATTTGAAGACATCTGTTGTACCGAAGCTAAACTCAATCCAGGCATCTCCAACGTTATCAGCTGACGACATTTCAAACTTCTGCTCTCTACATACAAGAATGACTTCTCTTGAAGACTTGGTTGAAATGAATCATTCACTGGATTCCTCCAAATTTCTGAAGATAGAGACGGGTATGGAACATCTGAATGAAGGGATGAAGCACCTGTACTACATGATCAAAAATTCTCACTGTCCCAATGAAGAATAAAGGACTTTCTTTGAAGGGCCGTCTGGTGGATGCTCAGGCTCGGGAGGTGATGGAGGATCTAAGGGAAAGTCTGTAGAGGATTCCTCAACTAAGGGGGAGAAGGGAAAAGAAAAAGAGTCGTCTGGTGGAGGCACAGGCAAGCCTGATGATATCTACTATAGTGGAGAACAGGATGACTTTGATATTTGTGACGTTCCCACTGAACCAATCTTGGAAGATAAAGATGGTTTCTTTGAAGCTGAGGAGGAAAGTGATTTTGGAGAATGGGAAGAGGAAGCTCAAGTGGATCCTCTGTTTGAGAAAGGGTTTCAGCAGCAGCAGTCAGAGATGAAAAGAAAAGAAGCTGAACTCAAAAAGGTATCCCAGATCATTGACATGAGGAAAGACATACAAAGAACAGAAACTCTTCAAAAGCAACGTCTTCATGACATTAAGGCTCAAGAAAGGAGAAGAGATGTCAGTTTGAAGATGGGTGAAAAATGGGATGAAGCTAGGAGAGTACTTGATATGCCTCAGCTAAGCACAAACAATGATAGACAGTTTCTACATCTTCTGGACAAGCTGGAGATCTCTAATCCAAACAATGACATGTACATGTATGCTAAAAAAACTGAAGTCTCAAGGATCACAACTGCCTTTGACAGATCACTAAATGAGATGAGCATATTTGTATATTGTCATAGCGAAGGATCTTTCAAGGTGTCACTTCATCTGTTTGAGAATCGTTCTTTGTCTGAGATTTGGGTTCTTCTCAACAAAGTCAAAAGAAACTCAGAATTGAATGAAGTTCTTAGAGAAAGACTCAAAGAGTTTGCCAGCAGGGCTAGTCCTCAAGTGGTCAACAATCCTCATCAGGTAAGATTCTTTAAGTCTGACTGTCTTCAAATCTGCCAGCTCGATTCACAATCTCTTAAAGACTACTCAGCTAAGCATCTGGTCTGGATGGAACATCACCTAAGAACTGCTGGATATTCATCCATGTTGAAAACTCAAGCAGCTGATTTGATTCAAGCTTATTGTGAAAAGAATATTAAAAGGTACAATCAACTCAAGAATAAACTAAAGATAGTTGGAGTTCAACCGGTCAGGCCAGACATCTTCACTTCAGAAAAGGATCGTGTATTTAACAAGGTGTTGCTTCAAGATTTGGAAGAAGGTGATGAGTTGGAAGAAGGTGAAGTCGGAAGAGAAGACAACTGAATTCAATTAGCTCAAAACTCAATGTAATATGATTAGAGCTTTATGAATCAAGATAGACTAATGTAGTTACATGTTCAGGCTAGAAGAACATCTATCTTGTATTCACTTATAAATTTCGTTTGGAATCTGGAAAATGTTAAATATAATCCAGAACTTTTCTGCTATTTACTTTGCATTACTGTTTATATCTTTTTCTTATTTGTTAGTTGAGTTATCCTCTAGGTATTTGTTGTTATTGTCTAACAAACAAATAGGGGGAGATTGAAAGGCATATATCATAGCCTATTTGTTTATTCGAGAATTTAACTCAACTCAAATAAGAATGTAATAAGTAAATAGTGGATCTATCGTCAGAGAGATCTCACAGAGTAACATATGTCAAAGGATTAAGTAACATTGTTCTTCTACAGACTTGATGACTTAATTCACTGGAAGAAGCTCAAGCAATTGATCACGCCTCAGTGATATAAATCAAGATTGTGGATTTAATCAAGTGACAGAGATCTCGTCAGGGTATCAATTAATTACAAGGATTTAGTCTGAAGAAAATCAAGAGTATCAAGGTCAAGGCATGAAGAAACGTCACGGAAGTTAGTCACTCATGAACCAGACAGTACATCGAGTGTCAACATTGAAGTGGTGGAATTGATTCATAATTTTCAGTGATTTTCAGAAGATATTCAGAAGAATGGTTGTTGCTCAAGATTAATATTAATTCTCTATTAATTAATTAAGTCATATAATTTAATTAAGAAAATAAATTATATCTGCAAAGATTAATTTATGATTAATTGAATTAATTGATTAATTAATTCAGAATTAATATTAAGGATTTTCAGAATTTAAATTGGATTAAAATCTATTTAAATTCAACAAGACAATCTGATTGTACTAATATGACAATCGGTATGACAATTGATAGTCCTACCGAAAGTCATGCTAGTACAAACAATGGTCTTGCCGAAAGTTCTACTGGAAATTTGATAGTCCTACCGAAAGTCTTTCTAGTTCAAATGGATTGTCTTGCTGAGCTAATTGGATTGTCATTGCAGTTCATTCTATTCGGCTGTTTGATAAAAAGAAGCAGAAGCAACATAATTCATCATCAGAGCATAGCATTGAATATTTTTCAGCAGAACATAGAACAAAAGAAACCTGCAGAGAAATTATTGCAAATTCACAGATCATTTATTTCTAGTATTTATTATTAAATCCAATCCACTAGAAATACTTTTCTTGTTCTTGTGTAACTATCTAGCGGATCGAAATCCCTAGAACTTAATCTCAAATCGCTTTTAGCATTTGATCTTTTTATTGCAAAAATAGAAAAAGTTCATGTCGAATTTATTCTAGATTTGTAATAATTGATTTGAGATTAATCCCTTGTAAACGATACCGTTGTTATAACACCTTTCAAGTTTAATAATAATTTTATTTAACTTGAATTTTGTTTCACTTTTTTTATTCCGCATTTTATTCGATTAAACGGTATTGTTTGTATTCAACCCCCCGTCTACAAATATATTGAGACCTAACACTTCTTATTGAGATTTTTCTTTTTAGAATCACTTGCCTGTTTTAATTGACGAGCCTTCAACGGATGCTCTTTTTCTTCCTTCAACGGATAACTTTCATCATTCGTTGATTCCACATCTGTTGACAATCCATCAATTAATTCTAACTCCTTTTTGTTTTTCTTCCAGACATTCTCACAGAATGATTCAATTCCCTGAACCTTGACAATATGAGCACTAACATCCCTAGATGTTTTCCAGGCCTTGATTACCTTGCTCACTTTCTAACTGTTTAGAAAGAATTTCTACTTTCTTAACAGCTTCTTCTAGTTCACTCTCAACAGTCAAGCATTTAATTTTAATCTTTTCAAGCTCAATTACTTGATTCTCTAACACAACATTCCTATCACTTAAAAATAAATTATTCTCTTTGATTCTTGTGTTTTCTTTAGCTAGTGATTTAAGGGAAACACGCAAATGATATAATTCATTGGACATATCATTTATGGCTTCATTGCATTCAATCTTAGAAAGCTGAGAGAGATCAGTAGTAATTACTTAGTTGCTTGATGAACTAGTTTCATTTTCATCAGAATTAGCCATCAGGGCTAGGTTGACATATTCCATATCATCATCTTCATTGGCTCCATCTGCTGCCCAATCATCTTGAGTGAGAAAAGCTCTTTCCTTTTATTTGAGCAAATCAAAATACTTCTTTTTGTAATCAACTTGCTCAAATTTCTTCTTATCAGAGGTTGGCTTCCTAAACTCATTTGCAAAGTGTCCACTAATGCCACAGTTATAACATTTGAACTTGGATTTGTCCACCAAGTTTTTGTTTGACTTAGTGAATTTTGTATTTTTCCTGAATTTCATCTTTGCAAACCTCCTGGACAGAAAAGCCAGATGTTCATCAACATCATCAGAGTCATCTTGACTGGAATTGTCTTCATCCTCCGCTACTTGCTCATTTCCCTTGCTTGATTCTGATTTGCTTGTGCCAATTTTGAGACTTGGCATTGTCTTCTCCTCATTCCTGGCTTCAATCTTCTCATTGTCAGCTACAAGTGCAACTGATCCTCCTTTTCTCTTTCCCTTTTCCAACAGCTCATCTTGCTCCATCTCAAGTTCATATGTCTTCAAAATTCCATATAATCTTTCAAGTGTGAAGTCCTTATAATCTTGAGAATTTCTTAGAGAAATAGTCATAGGCTTCCATTCCTTTGGTAGAGACCTTAGAAATTTTAAATTGGAGTCCTTGACTTGGTACACTCTGCCATACAGCTTCAATCCATTCAACAGTTTCTGAAATCTGTTGAAGGTATCATTCAATGATTCTCCTTCTTCAAAATGAAAATATTCATACTGTTGAATGAGAAGCTGCATTTTGTTTTCTCTAACTTGCTCAGTACCTTCACAGATAAGTTGCACAGTATCCCAAATTTCCTTAGCAGTTTGGTTGTTAATGACATTGTCAAATATATCTTGATCTAGGCCATTAAATAGAATGTTCATGGCTTTCTTGTCCTTGTGAACCTCTTTAATATCTTCAACAGTCCATTCTGCTTTTGGCTTGGGAATAGACTGTCCAACAACAACTGTTGCAGTAGCAGCTGTGGCCACCTTGTGAGGGATGTGAGGACCATTTTCAATGCAGTTGATGTAGCTTTCATCTTGAGAGAGAAGATGTAAATGCATCTTCACTTTCCAGTGATGATAGTTATCTCTTTCCAGGATTGGAATCTTTACACCAATATCCTTCTTACTCATGATATTAGCAGAATAGATCTTTAAACTCTTTGTATGTTAAGAGCTTGCTCTGATACCATGTTAGATATATTTGATAGTGTCATGGCTAATATGATTTATGTTTAGTTTTCAGATCTTACTTAAACAGGATAAATCAGTACTTACTGGAAGTCAGGACTTAAGGATATCAGTACTTATATTATCAGGAGATAATTATCAGAAGATGGATATCAGAACTTAAGTACTGAAGGATGATCAGATAAGGACAGCAGCTGATTAAAGGAAAGGAGATCGAGACAAACATAAGAAGAGATATGCATGAAGAAGGAATTCTATGAAGAATAGAATACTTGGAAGAAAAGATATCTGATTGATATATTTTAGGAAGCAGAATTATATTCCATATCAATTAGTGATTATCTTGTAACTGTGTAGTATATAAACACAGACATAGGGTTTACACTAAAAGTGTTATCATATTCGAGAAGATTATTTATTGTAACCCTAGCAGCTCTCGTGATATTTGTTCATCACTGAGAGGTAACAGTTCCATACTGTAACAGAGTTTATTGTTTCAATAAAGTTTGTTTTCTGTTACTTGAGTTATTAAAGTTCGATTTGATTGTACTTTACACTGTATTCACCCCCTCTACAGTGTGTGTGTAACCTACAAGTGGTATCAGAGCCTATCTGTTAACGCACAAATAGTTTAAGATCCAAACACAATCATGTCTGACACAGAAACTCCAACTAAGCCTACCAAAACTGAAGAACCTCCAAAGACACAAATTCAAAGTCGGTATGAGACCATCAGAGTTCCCATACTGAGACCATCTGAATATGCCATATGGAAGGTGAGGATGACCATGTTTCTGGAAGCTACAGATCCAGAATATCTTGATAGAATCAAGGAAGGACCTCATAAACCAACCAAGCTCACTGTTGCAGTTGCAGGTGAAGCAGCAAAAACTGTACCAAAGGAGAAGAGTGATTATACTGCTGAAGATATCGCATCAATTGCTAAGGATGCTAAGGTACGACACTTACTGCATAGTGCCATTGATAATGTAATGTCAAACAGGGTAATTAACTGCAAGACTGCTAAGGAGATATGGGATGCTCTGGAAACAAGGTGTCAGGGAACTGCTACTGGTAAAAGGATAAGTTCTGATGAACTTTTAGATCTTGATGAAGAAATGTCAAGACAGTTATTTCTTCAGGAAAATACAGGAATGGACTTGGAGAGTTTAATGGAAGAAGAAGCTAGACTTAAATCAGAAAAAGTCACATTTAAATCTGAAGCTTTTGGTAAAAATACACTTCCAAAACTCAAAGGCATTGTGATAAAAGAAAGGACAAATACTGAAGCAACATTGGCTAAATCACAACCGCAGATAGATCCAAGATCCAAGGGTAAAGAAAAAGTTTGTGAACCTATCAAGGTTTATGTGCCTCCTGAGAATGAAGAAATCACTGATGAAAAGGATGATCTTGCTCTGACTTCAAGAAAAGTTTTTAAGACAACCTCTGACATGGCTCAAGTTGTTCAGAGTCAAGATACAGTAAGTTCTGATATTTTGAAGAAGCAAGTAACCTCTGACATAGCTCAAGTTAACTTGATATCAGAAGATAAATCAAAGACACTCCTACCAGGATTCACTAAAGCAAAACAGACTCAACCTTTTAAGACTGCTGCAAGTGGTTTTGAAGCAAGAGTAGTTACTGGAAAGGAAGAAAGAGATAAAACTGGATTGGGAAGTGCTGATGAAAGAAGAATACAAAACACTACCAATGATCCAACTTCCTTGAGTGAACCAGGTATTGGAGCAACTCCTGAGAGATTGAATCAACTGGAATCTGTACAAATGGTTTACCATACCTACTTGAAAGAACACATCTTGTTGTACTTCATGACAGATGGTAGGGTTTATCATTTAAGGCAAAATGCCATTCCATTGAAGTATTTTGAAGAACTGGAGCATGTACTATTCTTACTTCAAGTGAATGACAGATTAACAGAAAGTGCTGCAAACTATTTGAAGGATCAGATTCAGAGACAGAAAAGGCTTTATTCTGTTAAGTCTGACAGCACATATCTTCCAAAGTACAGAGATCACAAGGGCGATATAGTTGAAATGAAACCCAACACTGCTAAGATTATAACTACCTTTCTGGGTTACAGGGCTGTGGAATTCAATCTTGAGTCTGATAAGGCATATTTGATCAAACTGGATCAGGATATAAGAAAAGCTAAGATTAATGATCTCAGGGCTGCAATCTTTCAAATTGGTGAAGATACTGCAGAGCTTAAAGATGCTAAAAGGTGGATGATTGATGAACTTAGATATGCTGAGAAATGTTTGTTGAAGAACTATCTCAGAACAACTCCTGACATCAAAGAGATCAGAAGATGAAGCCAAGTCAAGATCTACAACTGCTTAAATTATAATATTTGTACAGACTGAAGTTGTTATCAGAAATTAAAGATTTGTAAAACTTTAAGGATTGTAAGTTATAGTTATTGTTGGATTTTAATCGCAGCGGAGGCATGGTAAAACACTTTTTACACATATAAAATCCAAATAAAAGCATATAAATTGTGATTAAAACATAGGGAATGAATACTAACCTTTAATATGCGATCCAAAAGCAACGATCGGAGATCCTTAGCAGCTGCTCCTCAAACGTGAAGCACTCCACCGGTATCCACCAAGAAAACGACGTTAGGTGGAGAGAATTAGGTTTTTCTAAAATTTTAGTGTTAGAATAAAATAGGGTTTATAATAGTATATTTATAGGCAAAATTTTCAGCTAAAATTTTCCCATAAATATTATTATTATTATCCCATTTATTATTCTCATTAATAATTAAAACACCTTTTAATTATTAATCATTTTTCTAAACACTTTAGAAATAATTCTCTCTCTTGATTTAATTTCCAAAAAATTAAATCCTTAATTAATAATATTAAGAACTTTTCTTAATTAATTTATAATCAATTAAATCTCATTTAATCAATTATTAAATTTACCAATTAATTATTTATTTCACAAATAAATAATTATTAGCCATTATTAATTAATTCCTCCACCATTAAATCATTCTCTTTTTATGGTGTGACCCTGTAGGTTCAATATTAAGCCGGTAGTAGAAATAAATAATAATAAAACCATTTTATCATTATTTATATAAATTCTCTAATTTATTAAATATGATTAATTAATTAATCACATTTATTCTACGTCGTGAGGGATAATTCTCAGCATATCGCGACTATCCGGATAATATAAATTCACTGCTTAGAATACCAATAACCTATTCAGTGAATAGTTACCGTACAATAAACTCCTTCTACCCTACAATGTCCCGATTAAATACAAGGCATGGATCTCGTGTCAAGCCTATCTAATTTAATCACTTGCTTACCATTTACTATGCTTAGTTCTATGCAAATTAGAAACTCCTTTCTAATTTCATTCACTCTGGCCAGAGATTCCTGAACTAGCATAAGTGGATCAGCCTTGAACATTCGCTTCCTTCACTGGAAGGGGTAGATCCTTTATTGATCATACACTATCTTCGTGTACAAATTCCTATACCCAGTAGAGCCCTAATAATTGTCCCTGGAGACTAAGAACTAAACCAAAGCATAGTTCAGTGTACACAAGATGACCATGATGACCTCAAGTCTAAGGATACTTGTACAACTATCACTATGTGAACAACTGCTGACACGTGAGTGAACTCCATCAGTTGTTCAGCTGTGCGAGTCATGTTCAGTGAACTTATTCTATAATAAGCACCTACATACTAGCTATAGTGTCACCACACAAATGTCTATGAGAACAGACATCCTTCATAATGAAGCAAGCATAGTATGTACCGATCTTTGCGGATTATTAATTACCAGTTAGTAATCCTTTGACCAGGAACTATTTAAGTTTAGAGTTATCATCTTTTAGGTCTCACTATTATGATCTCATCATAATCCATAAAAGCTTTACTCTAAACTATGGTATATCTTATTTAAACACTTAAATAGACAGAGCCCGTAATAAAAACAAAACAAGTCTTTTATTAATATCAATGAAATCAAAAAAGATTACATAAAAGTTATTCCTAAATCCTAATACATGATTGGACTTAGGACATATTCCTTTCAATCCCCCACTTGTACTAAAGCCAATCACTCTGGTATCTAATACCCATCTAGTCTTTATGACGATCAAAGTGACTTTCATAAAGTAGCTTTGTGAGTGGGTCTGCTATGTTGTTATGTGTGTCAACTCTATTTCAATACAATACAAGAAATGTTACCGCGCTCCCACTAACCCTTTTGTAGACACATGGTTCATCTACATTTTTGATAAAACCAAACTCTTTGATTGTCTCATCAAAACAGATGTTCCATCTACGAGAAGCTTGCTTTAAACCACATATGGTTCACAGCAGCTTACACATTAGGTTTTCATTTCCCTTGGAAAGAAAACCATCTGGCCATTTTCCAGATTTCATAGTCGTAGTAAGCAGCAATCGCAAGCAAAATCTGAACTGATTTTAACAGGGCTACAGGTAAAAGGTTTCATCAAAGTCAATCCATTGCCTTTGTTTAAATCCTTTTGCCACAAGCCTGGCCTTATAGGTCTTCACCTGGCCATCTGCTCTAATCATTCTTTCGTATACCGTATACATAGATTCCTTTTCGGATTTCATGACACTATGCCATTTCTTTGAGTCAACACTACTCATAGCCTCATTATAGGTCACAGGGTCGTCATCATCAATGATCGACAACTTATTGTCATTCTTAATGACAAGGCCATATTACCTCTCAGGTTGGCGAGACACTCTCCCTGTTCTATGAATGGGCTGTTCCACAAAAGGTTGTTCAGTCAGAACAGGTGTTTCCACTTGATCCGTAGTAGTTTGTTCTTCTTGAACTTCATCAAGTTCAATTTTGCTCCCACTGTTTCCTTCAAGGATAAACTCCTTTTCCAAGAAGGTAGCATGTCTGGAGACAAACACCCGATGATCGGTGTAAAAGTAATACCCTAAAGTCTCTTTAGGATATCCCACAAAAGTACATTTTACGGATCGATATTCCAGCTTATCTGGGTCAACTTATTTGACATAAGCTGAACATCCCCAAATCTTAACGTGTTTAAGACTCGGTTTCCTTTCTTTCCATATCTCATACGGAGTTTGAGGAACAGATTTGGAAGTCACCTTATTCAGTAAATATGCTGAGGTTTCCAATGCATAACCCCATAGGAATACTGGAAGATTTGCATAGCTCATCATGGACCGAACTATGTCTAACAAAGTTCGATTTCTCCTTTCAGATACCAATCTGGAGGAGTCCACTAGGAGACTATACCATCTACTTTGAGATAATCTAGAAACTCTCCATTCAGGTATTCACCACCTCGATCTGATCGAAGAGTTATAATACTGTGTTTGGTTTGTTTCTCCACTTCATGTTTATATTCCTTGAACTTTTTAAAGGCTTCAGACTTGTGTTTCATCAAATACACATATCTGAATCTAGATCTATCATCTATGAAAGTAATGAAGTACGAAAATCCTCCCATGGCTTGCGTAGACATTGGTCCACATACATCTGTGTGTACCAATCCTAGCAAATCTGCAGCCCTCTCTCCATGTCCACTAAATGGAGATTTGGTCATTTTACCTAATAGACAAGACTCGCATGTAGGATATGATTCAAAATCAAAGGGGTCTAGTAACCCTTCCTTATGCAATGTCCAAAGTCTATTTTCACTAATATGACCTAGCCTACAGTGCCATAAATAGGTCAGATTTTCATCATCTCATTTTCTTTTATTAGTTTGTTCAATCTGAAGTAAATCATGCTCTACGTCACATACAGACCATTATTTAAAATTCCACGTCCATAAAGAATATTATCTCTAAGGATAGAACATTCATTATTCTTAATAATAAATGAAAAGCCATCCAAATCCAACATAGGGATAGAAACAATATTCCTCACAATAGAGGGAACGTAATAACAATTATTCAAAATAATAGTCTTGCCCGTAGGCATATGTAAACTAAAGGATCCTACAGCTATGGCCGCAACCCTTGCTCCATTTCTCATACGTAGAATCACCTCATCTTTTTCAAGATTCCTACTTCCCTTTAGTCCTCGCAACGAATTGCAAATATGAGAACCACAGGCGGTATCTAATACCCAAGTAGAAATTTGATTTAATGACATATTCACTTCTATCATGAACATACCTGAATCAGAAGCGGTAGTCTCACTACCCTTCATCTTTTTCAATTCTGCAAGGTAAACCTTGCAGTTCCTCTTCCAGTGCCCCACCTCCACAAATTGAGATTTGGCCGTAGAAGGAACATTCCATTAGGGAGCCTAGTCTTGACTCTTCTGTGTGGTATTCATTCAGTTTCATACGACCAGGTGGAGTGGCACAAGATCTGCCCCTTGAATCGATGACTTAAGCCTCTTTCTTAGACTGAATAGGATTTGAAGAGCTGTCACGATCATTCACATCAATTTCAGGAACATATACATACGGAATACGAGAATTTCCAGTGAAAGCAAACAACTTTGCTCTTGGGGTCTTCAACTTTTGGTGGAACCGGCATTTTCTCACCTACTTTCTTCTTCTAGGAAGGGTTCCTCTTCCTTTTCTTAGGATTGGAACCTTCACCAATTAGAAGAACAGAACTCTTCTTAGGGGGGAAATTCGATTCCGCAGTCTTCAACATGTTGTGGAGTTCAGGCAGGCTGACATCCAACTTATTCATGTGAAAGTTCACAACAAACTGCAAGAACGAACTCGGAAGCGATTGCAAGACCAGGTCTTGGCTCAGCTCCCCATCCATGGCAAAACCAAGTTGTCCAAGACGTTCAATCAAATTGATCATCTTAAGTACATGGTCATTCACAGATGATCCCTCAGACATCCTACAACCGAACAACTCCTTCGATATCTCATATCGAGCTGTCCTCCCCGCCACATCATACAACTCTTGTAGATGCATCAGGATAGTGTGAGCATCCATATGCTCATGTTGCTTCTTTAGCTCAATATTCATGGAAGCTAGCATGATGCATTGAGCAACATTTGCATCATCTATCCACTTACGATACACAACATGTTCATCATTATGCACATCGCTAGCAGGTTCAGTAGGCTTAGGTGAGTCAATCACGTATTCCGGCTTCTCAATCCTGAGAACAATTCTCAAGTTTCGAAGCGAGTCAGCATAATTAGGACCAGTCAACTTGT
This sequence comes from Apium graveolens, assembly GCF_009905375.1. Lineage (NCBI taxonomy): Eukaryota > Viridiplantae > Streptophyta > Magnoliopsida > Apiales > Apiaceae > Apium > Apium graveolens. The sequence goes on from NW_027420385.1 coordinate 65,798, forward strand.
GAGCATCTAGTATGCTCCTGAGTGATAGTGCAGAAGACATAATGTATATTGTAAATCTGTAAATGATAAACACATAACAACACTTAGCAAATATTCAATTTCATTTCAAAATACTATATGAATCGGGTCTTTATTCATAAGTGGCTCCCACTAGTTTATCTAATTTATTCAACCCCCTACGTGAAAAATTAAGCATTCATAATGCTAGTGGGAATAGGGATCCTACATTCCATTACACAACCCCGGCTGTAGCACGAACCGCCATGTAATGTTTAATAGGCAGACAACTCTTGTCAATTACATCTTATGTTATTCCCTAATCAAACTTTAGCCTCTTGAATAATTGAGTCACGGTTGTGGCACGACAAACTCAATATTCTAAGTCAAGTCTAACCCAACATTCCGTACAATTGATTCTGTCCCCAAAGGCCCATGGCTGTGGCACGTACCGACCTTTAGATTCTTATTCAATGTACACATCTCTATGTAATAGACAAGTATTTCTTATTTCGAAATCAAAGCCCTCGGCTGTAGCACGAACCGACAATGATTCAAAAATAAGAACTACTTTTCTATTATGTTGGAAGGCTATGACCGACACAAGCCCGTTGTGTCATTGGCCAATTACTACTTGATATTATTTAATTTTAGAGGGATTATATTACGTTACAATCATAATTATATTATAAAGAGATTCTTCCTTTTAAATTAAATATTTCAAATCAATAATCAGATGATTCCCAGATCGGGTGGAGCATTGTCAAGAGGCGTCACTTAATAACCCTTTCATACAGATAGAAATCTGTTGTTGACAGAATCATCCTTTCTCTCATATCGAAAATTCATATTCAATTACGTGTTTCATAAACACAAGAATCTCATGATTGTATTCATAATATTATTCTTAAGGTTATAAAACAATCTCACTATACTAGGTTGTCTAACAAACGCCTTATGTTCATTTAAGTTCACCTAAATCTATCATCGCATGATAAACTAAGCATATATCACATATATCAACATGAATAAATATCAAGGTAGACATGTTACATCATCTAGCATATTAGTCTAAGCATTATACATCTCTATGTATCACATGAAGCATTTAAAAGCAATTAAAACAGTCAGAAATAGCTTAAAAACACTTCTGTTAGCTATAAACAGTTCGAAACAATTTCATAAAATATGATATAATATACCATTAGAAGCGTCTCGAAAAGACGAATCCAACGGCACCAAAATCGCCCTATTCTGAGCTCGCACGCGCCCTCACGCGCCGAAAGAAGTTTCCCCACGCGCGGCCACGTGCACACGCGCTGTCAGGCGCGTGTGTGACTATCCTCCACGCGCCCCCACGCGCACACGCGCTGTCAGGCGTGTGTGTCACTGTTCCCCATGCGCCCCCACGCGCACACGCGCTGTCAGGCGCGTGTGTCACTGTTCCCCACGCGCCCCCACGCGCACACGCGCGTCACGCGCCCGAACCCCTGTGCTGACGTCAGCATGACGTCATGTGATGACGTAAGCATGACATCATGTGATGACGTCAGCATGACATCAGCATCCGTCTGACCTTTGAACAGCGCGTGGCTGACACGCGCCGCGCGTGACACACGAGCGCGTGTGCCTCATGCGCGCGCGCCAGTGGCGCGGTCCTTCCCTTTGCTGTGAGTCGCCGCCTTTTCTCGATTAGCGTGCCGCCGTCCTGACTTCTCTTTCTCCGTGCAAACACCACAACACAGCATGCAGATGTATAGCAGCCACAGATGTATTTATATATATACAACTTTATACATATATATATACATACTTATTTAATTACGAATTTAATTACAACAACTTCAAAAATTCATAATAAAAAATCTATACATCATAAAATTATGAAAAAAATACCCAGACGATCTACAACACTTGTAGAACCCAGATCAACATTCAAAATTATTCTGATAAATGATTTCTCATCAGACAAAATTAATCCATGATATAACTTGTAAAAATCATAATTAATTCATACAAGCACATAAAATTCTGAAATTTTTACCACATATCTATATGCATACAACCTAAGCTCTGATACCATTGTTGGATTTTAATCGCAGAGGAGGCATGGTAAAACACTTTTTACACATATAAAATCCAAATAAAAGCATATAAATCGTGATTAAAACATAGGGACGAATACTAACCTTTAATATGCGATCCAAAAGTAACGATCGGAGATCCTTAGCAGCTGCTCCTCAAACGTGAAGCACTCCACCGGTATCCACCAAGAAAACGACGTTAAGGAGGAGGAGGAGGTGGAGAGAATTAGGTTTTTCTAAAATTTTAGGGTTAGAATAAAAATAGGGTTTATAATAGTATATTTATAGGCAAAATTTTCAGCTGAAATTTTCCCATAAATATTATTATTATTATCCAATTTATTATTCTCATTAACAATTAAAACACCTTTTAATTATTAATCCTTTTTCTAAACACTTTAGAAATAATTCTCTCTCTTGATTTAATTTCCAAAAAATTAAATCCTTAATTAATAATATTAAGAACTTTTCTTAATTAATTTATAATCAATTAAATCTCATTTAATCAATTATTAAATTTGCCAATTAATTATTTATTTCACAAATAAATAATTATTAGCCATTATTAATTAATTCCTCCACCATTAAATCATTCTCTTTTTATGGTGTGACCCTGTAGGTTCAATATTAAGCCGGTAGTAAAAATAAATAATAATAAAACCATTTTATCATTATTTATATAAATTCTCTAATTTATTAAATATGATTAATTAATTAATCACATTTATTCTACATCGTGAGGGATACTTCTCAGCATATCGTGACTATCCGGATAATATAAATTCACTGCTTAGAATACCAATAACCTATTCAGTGAATAGTTACCGTACAATAAACTCCTTCTACCCTACAATGTCCCGATTAAATACAAGGCATGGATCTCGTGTCAAGCCTATCTAATTTAATCACTTGCTTACCATTTACTATGCTTAGTTCTATGCAAATTAGAAACTCCTTTCTAATTTCATTCACTCTGGCCAGAGATTCCTGAACTAGCATAAGTGGATCAGCCTTGAACATTCGCTTCTTTCACTGGAAGGGGTAGATCCTTTATTGATCATACACTATCTTCGTGTACAAATTCCTATACCCAGTAGAGCCCTAATAATTGTCCCTGGAGACTAAGAACTAAACCAAAGCATAGTTCAGTGTACACAAGATGACCATGATGACCTCAAGTCTAAGGATACTTGTACAACTATCACTATGTGAACAACTGCTGACACATGAGTGAACTCCATCAGTTGTTCAGCTGTGCGAGTCATGTTCAGTGAACTTATTCTATAATAAGTACCTACATACTAGCTATAGTGTCACCACACAAATGTCTATGAGAACAGACATCCTTCATAATGAAGCAAGCATAGTATGTACCGATCTTTGCGGATTATTAATTACCAGTTAGTAATCCTATGACCAGGAACTATTTAAGTTTAGAGTTATCATCTTTTAGGTCTCACTATTATGATCTCATCATAATCCATAAAAGCTTTACTCTAAACTATGGTATATCTTATTTAAACACTTAAATAGACAGAGCCCGTAATAAAAACAAAACAAGTCTTTTATTAATATCAATGAAATCAAAACAGATTACATAAAAGTTATTCCTAAATCCTAATACATGATTGGACTTAGGACATATTCCTTTCAGTTATCTAGTCTAATTCCCATGCATTTGTACTTAATGTTTTTGACATCATCAAATATCTGTTAAACTTGTATATTATGCTAATTTACAAGTTGGGGGAGATTGTTAGATATATTTGATAATGTCATGGCTAATATGATTTATGTTTAGTTTTCAGATCTTACTTAAACAGGATAAATCAGTACTTAATGGAAGTCATGACTTAAGGATATCAGTACTTATATTATCAGGAGATAATTATCAGAAGATGGATATCAGAACTTAAGTACTGAAGGACGATCAGATAAGGACAACAGCTGATTAAAGGAAAGTAGATCGAGATAAACATAAGAAGAGATATGCATGAAGAAGGAATTCTATGAAGAATAGAATACTTGGAAGAAAAGATATCTGATTGATATATTTTAGGAAGCAGAATTATATTCCATATCAATTAGCGATTATCTTGTAATTGTGTAGTATATAAACACAGATATAGGGTTTACAATAAAAGTGTTATCATATTCGAGAAGATTATTTATTATAACCCTAGCAGCTCTCGTGATATTTGTTCATCACTGAGAGGTAACAGTTCCATACTGTAACAGAGTTTATTGTTTCAATAAAGTTTGTTTTCTATTACTTGAGTTATTAAAGTTCGATTTGATTGTACTTTACACTGTATTCACCCCCTCTACAGTGTGTGTGTGACCTAACATACCAATTGTTATTCCCAGTGAACTAACAATGAGATTTACAGAAGGGGGGTTGAATGTAAATCTCAAAACTTTTTCAAGTTTTGAGCAGTTTCTGGGCTATTGTGTTTTGATGAACAAGTGTGTGTGAATTGCTTTCAGCTAATGCAGACAGATATATATTCAAACACAAATGTACAGAAAAAGAACACAACAGACTTAAAAACATTTCTGGTGGATTTGTTGTTCCACCAGAGATATGTTATTTCAGAAAATCTGTTATTCAAAGAATTAAATCACAGCTGCGTCCTTGTACAAACTAGATGATTTTCTCTCTGGATTTTTCTAAACAGCTCTGGAAAATTCACCATCTAATTACTAGCAGCTACTTGGTTTATATATCACCAAGTTTACATGTGAAGACAAAACTGTAAAATACAATTAAAAGATTCTTCAAATATTTCTTCTTCATTTCTCTATCCAATGCAATTTAGGTTTAGCTATGAATCTTTGAATACTTCCTTGTTTGCACCAGAATGGAAATGCTGCATTTTCTTAATTCCTCCTAGAGGCTGCCACATTCCAGTTTGTCTCTGTCAACCCATGTGCCTCTGTCATCTTATGAATTGTCACTATCAACTGCTATTGAACTAATCATCCGTTGAAGCTTTCATCCGTTGATGCTTTATCCATTGAAGCTTTATCCGTTGATGCATTAGCAGTTGAAGCTTTATCCGTTGAAGCACTCATCCGTTGATGGATGTTATCCGTTGAAGCTTTAGAGACATCCGTTGAAGCTTTGTTTCTCATCCGTTGAAGGCCTTTAATATCAGTTGATACTACTTCACTTATACAAAATTACAAGGCATGAAATATTTATAATTAGCCCTCCTATTTGCATATCCACTAGTAGTCAACATGACTGATAATTTCCCACAACATTTAAGAATTATAACTTAAATACAGAGAATGAAATGTGCTACAATACTAAACTTATTTCTAAGTAAAGCTACTCCTTCAACGGATAGCCAAAATGGTCTTATCCGTTGAGGCTACAAACACTAGATTTCTACTTAAGTGTTTTGTTTAACTTATCATCAAACTAATACACATATTCCTAACATACTTGATTAGGGTTTGATTCGTATTGTAAAGCTCGATTTAGGATTGCATGTAGACCTATTAGAACTCAATTAGAAATTCGATTTAGAGTATGAGAGAGATGAGTGGGGGAGAGATGCGTGAGTGAGTGAGAGAGATGAGTGAGTGAGTGACAGAGACGAGAGAGATGAGTGAGTGAGAGAGAGAGATGAGAGAGATGTGGGGGTGTAGGATGAGAGGAGAGAAAAAAGAGGGGGAACTAGAGAAAAAGAAAGGGGGGAATATTTGGGAAAAGGGGAAATTATTTGGCTAAACACAAGAGAGGAGGAATTATTTCCGGCCTTCTGTTTTTTATTTTTTTTAAAAAAAATTTAACATAGACAACGGTTAGTTGAAGACCGATGTGAATAACAAACTTTAGCAATGGTCCTTAAACGGCTGATGTGAAAGTTAGTATTTAACATCGGTTAAAACACAACCGATGTGAAACATAGGTTTATATTTTTTGAAAAAATATTATTAGACAACGGTTATTTAAAAATCTGATGTAAGAACATGTCTTTAACATCAGTTTGAAAATAACCGATATAAAATATATTTTTTTCATCGATTATTTTTTCAACTGATGTTAAAAAGGTGATGTCTATTGACCATTTTGTAGTAGTGATAAAATAGAAACTGGATGAATAATTTAACATCAATGCAACCGCAGAATATAAGTACATGACGAGAAAAATAAATAGCGTTTATGATCTAGCTAGGTCAGTTGGTCGGTTTGAACTTTCAATATTAAGGGCTCGTTTGGAGTTTCTTAAAAAATTTAACTTATGACTTAAAGTTGAAAAGTGTCATATAAGTGATATGAATATCGTAACTTATAAGTTATTTATGTGTTTGAATAATTATACGTATAAGATAGTTATAAGTTGATAATGTGTTTGGTAAATCATAACTTATAAGTTATAATTTTTTGTCCGGTTTGTCTAGTGTGTACCCATGGGCACATGCTAAGAAATTGTGATAGATTAGTTACAAAAATTCGATTGGTGGGGATTTTTGTGCATGCAGGGGGGTCCATCATTATTAATGAGCTCTCCACCAATCAAATTTTTACAACTCATATATCACACTTTCTTACCATGTGCCCATGGGCACACACTAGAAAAATCCTATTCCGTAACAAAATAAAATGTAAATTACAAATTACATGAATTAATAATTTTAATACATGAATCTATCAATACTATTATATTAAAGACGAAACATTGAAAGTTTGGTTGTTGATTCTCTGGTCATTAAATCTAGAACCGCTAGATATTTTATATTAAAATGGTGAGAACATGTAGATATAATCCTAAAAATTATTATATTAAATTGTTGATAAAAAAAAACTTATAACAATTAATCGAATTAATAAAATGAAATCAGTCGGATATTTTGTAGAGGATTAACCGGGACTTTTAAAAGACTTGCTCACGGGAACAAGAAATAAATTAACAAATTACAAACTATTTAAATTAACAGATTGCAACAGAACAAGAAAAAGAAATAGAAAAAATAGATTACAAGGGAAGAAAACAAAAAACGTGGAATGATCAACTAAAACGTACCAATATACTAACTTTCTATTTTTCAGCATAAATAATAAGAAATGATCATTTCCTTCTATTTGCCAAACAGTTTGAAACTGTTAATGGACTAAAAGCCCATTTAAGCTAAAAGACCAGCCTCCCAAACATGCACTAAACTGCTCCTCACATTTTCATTTCGATGTATTTATATTTCGGTCTTTCACCCATGTGTTAATGAGTACAATTAAAAATTTATAGATTTTAATCATTTCAGTTGGTGTATTTTTTCTGTATGCAGATAGTCCACCACTATTAAAAATAAAGAAACATTTAAAATGAGCTTAAACTTATACATTTTCTCGTTTATTGTATGGCCATGAACACATGATAGAAAATTTGTTTATATTTTATAGTGACGATGTGAAGATTTGAAATTATTATCACAACCAAATATGTACAAGTAGTCAAGTATTATAGAGTCAATATTGACACTAATCTATACCGTAATATAATAATAGGAATGGGGTGTATTTTAGTTTAACGGTTATTCCCTTATTTTAGTTATTAAAAATAAAAATAAATAGTATTATACACATGTTAAATTACTAAATTGCTAAAATTAGAAGATATAGTATCCTTATTTTGCTAATCTACACCAAAACTTATCCTACTAAACTACGATAACAACTTCTTCCTAATTCTATTATTATTTTTATTATAAATTTATAACTATTATACATTTATATAAATATATTAAAATTTATATATGATTGGATAAATAAAGTTTAAAATTTATTTAAATACTAACGGAACCCGTGCATCGTACGTGATTTAAACTAGTATATAATAATCAGAATGAGTTATAATTTGGTTCAACAGTTACTCCCCAATTTTAATTATTAAATAAATAAATAGTGTTATATATCCGTTAAACTACTCAATTGTTAAACTACTGAGTCCACTTATACTACTTAACTACAATCACAGCTTATTCTCTTATTAAAAATGGGTTAAATATCAAATAGGTCATTTACTGCGTCCAATGTATCAAGTGAGTCACTGATTACAAAACTGACTCAAATGAGTCACTCATTTAAAAATTTATATAAAAAATATCACTCTATCGTTAGTCGAAATTCTTAAAAATATTATAAATTGAGTTTCGCACATTTTTTATGAATGATATTACATCCAAATGAAATATTCTGAGTTCTAGTATTTGAGATAATATTTATAAATTTTTAATAATTTATCTACTATTTATTTTTATTTAAATAAAATCAAAATATCAAAAAATTAAAAATAAATAGTTGATAAAATTTTAAAAATCTAACAATATTATCTAAAATAGTAGAACTCAGAATCTTTCATTTGGATGTAATATCATTCATAAAAAATGTGTGAAACTCAATATATAATACTTTTAAGAATTTCGACTAACGATAACGATAGAGTGATATTTTTGATATAAATTTTTAAATGAGTGACTCATTTGAGTCAGTTTTGTAATCAGTGACTCACTTGATATATTTGGACGCAGTATATGACCTATTTGATATTTAACCCTATTAAAAATTAAACAAATAGTATTATATATCCGTAAAACTGCTATATTGTTAAAATAAAAACTATGACCACAAGTTATCCTATAATTTTTATTTTAAATTTATAATTTTTATATATTTATATAAATATTTTAAAATTATAATATGATAGGATAATTAAAAATTTTAAATATTAACAGGAAACCGTGTATCGCACGGGATTTAATTAGTAAAAGATATAATAAGAAAAATGTTTTTTGATAGAAAAAATAGAAAGACTAATGCACATAAATTATGAGTTTGGGAAACATTGATAAAATGAATAACTTAAAATAAAACCATTATCAGTTTGAAGAAACAGGAAAACTAATTCAAGGAACTAAAATTTGTGGATGCGATCTTAATTTCGTTGACCAAAATATAGGAATCCACGTGCTTATAATCAAACAATTTATATGAAAATTTGTTAATATTGACTTGCCTTCTAACCATCCCTCGCAGCATTTATTTTTCATGTTAGTATACCACAACTTCAGCTTATACAAGTTGAGTTGTTTTAGAGTCGTCATTGTCCACAACATCATGTAATTTTTTTTTTGTCAAGAAAACATCATGTAATAGCTTGTAGACATTTTCTTAAAGTATCATGTAAAAGCTTGTAGACTTTTTCTTAAAGCTGTACTGTAATATGTAGCCATTGTGATGTCATTCCCACCACCAATAATCTTATCCGCCTATTAATAATTCGAAACTGACGTTTCCTTAAGACATTGTGTGTCACATTTTATAACTAATGTTTCATTTCCGTAATCTTTTCAATATCAATGTTCATTCTTAATCCAATGTTTAATTACCATTCAAATAATTTTCTGAGGTTTAAAGATTTGTCGATGGAACATTTAAAAACTAAAAAGTGTGTTCAGTTTGTCAAAGCTAGGTGTATTTGAATATTAACACCTTTCGTTGCTCTCTCTCTCTCTTGCTATCTGAGAGAGACAAAACACAGGTGAAGTTGTCTGTTGTAATCCTCCCAATATTTATACATCTGTTTACTTACATGGGGAGGATAACGATATTCCGGGATATGATCGGAGTTATAAAAGACAAGGCATCACTCTCCAAAGCAACCATACTATCCAAATCAAATCTCCACCTCGCTGTCTTACGTGCCACCTCACACGCGCCGTCAACCACCCCACAAGACCACCATCTCTCCACCCTCTTATCCGCCGGTGATGGTTCACGCGCCACCGCATCAACCCTTATTGAATCACTCATGGACCGCCTCCACCGCACCGGAAACTCTATAGTTGCCCTCAAGTGTCTCCTTACCATTCACCACATAATCAAACGTGGACCCTTCATCCTCCAAGACCAACTCTCTATTTTTCCGGCCACCGGCGGCCACAACTACCTCAAACTCTCCGGATTCCGTGACGGAACCACCGCAACAACATGGCTACTCTCGGCTTACGTCAGGTGGTACGCGCGGTACTTAGAAACCCTAATATCAACATCTAGGGTTTTAGGGTTTTTTCTAGGTTCATGTTTGAGCAAAGTTGAGAAAGAAAAACAAGTAGATGGTGTTTCATCAATGATGAACGATGATTTAATCCGAGACGTTGATTCATTGATCCTAGTTATCGAAGAATTTTGCAAAGTACCTGATGGATCGCTCTCACTTGAAGGTAACAAATTATTGCATGAGCTTGTAGGGTTAGTAGAAAATGATTATTTATTATGTGTGAATGAAATTATATTTCGACTCAGTGAGTTCAAGGAGAGACTGGGTCACTTGAGCTTTGGTGAATCGTTCGAGTTGGTTTGCATATTGAAAAGATTGAATGAGTGTAAGGAGAGGTTGTTAGGGTCATTTATTATTACAGAGCAATCAATGGGTGGGACGTTGTGGAGTTTGATTGAGGAGTTAGAGAGTAGAGTTGGAATGAAAGAGGAGGGTAAATTCTTGACCAAGGAAAATAAGGAGAGGTATACTGAGTCAGCTCGTTTTGGAGAGCGAGTTCTGACGTCTAGCGACTCGGTCAAATTCTCATCATCCAGGTTTAGCTTCAACAGAAGAAATTCTTTCAATCTGTTAGACTCGACAGTATGAAATTATTGATCTGGGATTTGTTTTATATTTTGTACATTTCAACAAAATTTATTAAGATGCATGCACATGCAATGCTTTAATTTGCAAGAATTATAATCCGTTATAATTGATCCCATACATACATAACGTGCAGAGATCGGAAAATTTAAGTCTTCAAAGTCTCATGTCTATTGTCGTAATATAAAATGAGACTGTGATCCTGATAGTAACTGTCCTGTTATTGTAAATACAAATCTTTAAGTTGCAAAGTCATGCATACGCAGAGATGATAGGTATCTCTAGCATAAAAGAAATGATAATGACTATAAAAATGTATTTTTGGTGCTGATGGAGAGATATTCTTATTTTTTACTTTATTCTTATTTTTTTTAAAATATTCGTAAACAATAATAGGAATTGGAATTTACAGAGAGAGCAACAATAAAAACGATCTGAAATATTCAGAAGGGGGTTTGGTGTAACTTTCATACGTGTATCTTGACTTTAAAACACTCGAGAAACAATCGCATGTGTTTTTAAAGTGTACAATTGTTGACCAACCTAAGCCAGTGGGCCACTAGCTATTAATATAATCTAGAGATATTTATCCGTGCGCTACGCTAGCAAAAAAAATTAATTTTATTATTTTTTATGATTAGCACCAAATAAATTATTTTACCATTTTTTATATAATTTAAATATTTTATTTTTCGCTAGAAATCATGGTGTTGAGTTTAGGTAAAAGTATCTCAAATAATATTGACACGAATAGTTGCGATATGATGTTAGTTTTATTTTTTTATTGCTAATATATAAGAGAAAAACAAAAATTTCAAATTAGACAATAGCATAAATTACTTAATGTGGTTTAATTTTATGAAAAAAAAGTATAGATACCAAATTGTGGTCAAATTGAAATACAATTGACACATCTCCTATTCTTTTATCAGGCACCAAAAAGTGTCGATTATTATTTTTACTACAACTACAGAGTAACTATCACTTGAATAAAAAACGGAGGTATTATTGTTATTCACCGGGTCCATTTTGTTACTTCCTCCTCTATATGCACATTTACATTATTGATTTTTTTTTTCACATATGGTATTACATATGATACTTCTGTGTATATCTTTAAGTTTGTTGAACATTAGTGATTAGTGATGAGTGATTAAGTAATTGTTCGAATCTAATTTTATTCATCCATGCATGTTCTTCATATCATAAAATTAAATAACTATTAAGTAAACATATAATGATTTAACATTTATAGATGAAATGAATTATATTTAAAACTTGGGGATTGAGTTTGAGTTGATAGAACATTTTGTATCAAATGTTACAGTAATGCATTTGAGCAATCCATACTGTAGCGACTGAGAATTTCGCGACGTGATTAAGTGAATAAAGTATAATTCTGTGTTATAATTATAAATTATGTGTTAAATGAATTTTGTTGGTTAATTGTCTTTATTGTATATTAGTAACTGGGAACGTTAAATGACCGTTCCAGTTTGATGAGTCAGCTACGCGTGCTAGCAAAAATTTTTTTTATTAATTTTTACGATTCGCACCAGATAAATATTTTTACCATTTTTTTACCATTTGAATAGTTTGTTTTTCACTGAAATATAATGGTGTTGAATTTAGGTAAAAGTCTGTCAAATAATATTGCCATGAATAGTTATACGTTAGTTAAAATACGTTAATTATAGAATTGTTTGATTTTAATTAAAATACGTTAATAGAGTATTTATATTTCCATACAATTTATAAGGAAAAGTATAATATGAATTTAACATTTAAAATTAGGTTTTTAGGATGGACAAAATAGTTGAATAATACACAAAACATATTCCAAAAACAAAAAGAAAAAGCAAATCAGCATAGCTCATTTACAATTCATACACTCTCTCTTTCAATTTGAAACAGACAAAACTCACTTACAATTCACAATTAATACACTCTCTCTTTCAATTTGAACCTGATTCAAAGAATTTATGTTTAGAGCTTAAAGTGTTGCATTCAGTACAATAACTAATCCATACCATTTCATCGGGGATACTCATTCCGAAAGAAGTAAGTTGTTCAATTCTCTTTTACATATTCTCATTGTTAGAATAAGAATTTGATGTTCGATTGATCGTTGAATGTAAATTGATGCAGAAATGGATCTAAAAGAAGTTCAGATATGTTTTGTTTGTACAAATATGGGTGACTTTTACAGAAAGGGGGAATTGGTATGTATTAGAATGTAACTCTGTACTTTGTTAAAGTTCAATTGCTCATTATGTGATAATTGTAATTGCTATATATTAGAGTATCTGTTTTGCTTACTTTGTTCAAATTATGCAGTTTTTGCCATTGCCATTTTATGTAAACTATAGGAGTCACCTCCCTGGTGAGGTTAAGTTGTTAGGACCCTTGAATATTATTTGGACGGGAAAATATCTGAGAAACTCTAAGAGCATCCAAAATCTATCTAATATGATGAATTTCTACTTAATGAAGCCCTACCACATGGTTCTACTGGAATATGAAGGAGGAGCGCAGTTCAAATTTCAAGTATATAATCCGTATGCGCTGGAAATGAAATATACAAAAGTGGCATGGGATTCTGACTTAACCTGGACTGATACCGAGCTAGAAAGACTGAGTACCACTTTTTGTTATAATGCTACAACTAATTTCTACACTGTTCAGCACATACTTATTGAAGACAAACATTTGTTGGGCACATCATTCACAGAGGTAACAAATAGACGTCCATATCTCAAAATTTATTTTAAAACATTGTCATTTTTTTAATGTGTTGTCTCTAATAGTTTTGTTCCTTCTAGGTTATCAATTCAGATACTTGCGACAAATTGGGGTTATGTGAAAAGTCTCCAATCATTACATTTTATTTTGAGGATCAAGAATGGCCTATACATGTAAAATGGGTTCCTGACGCAGTCCTTTTTACTAATGAGTGGAATTGGTTCATTCGAGATACACAAATTAAAATTGGTGATACCATTGCTCTCTACCATATTGACGAAGCACTGAAGTTTAACATATGTGTTTTTGATGAATCTGTCATTCCAAAAGATGGAACTTATGGAGGTATCTTGTCATTAACAGCTTCTATTTAAATACCTGAGATTTTGAAATTGTTTCCCATGTTGCATTTTAACAGGTGAGACAGATGATGTTCAACATTATGCCAAGTTTTTTTAGGTTATTACAGATCATACGTTACAGTTCGGGAACTGTTATTGTACTTTGTTCTTGTTTTATAAGGAGTCAATCACTAAAATGAGTTCTTGCAGTAATTTATAACCTTACTATGCAGGAAGTACCACATGTGTTTTACTGTCATCATGGTACAAAACTTGTCAATAACTTAAAGATTTTTCTCGGTGGTGGGATGAGTCCAAAATTTAAATTATGTTTTACGGAGAAGAAGATTTATGGGATGAATCAGTTTTTACGGAAGTATGTTGTACGTGAGGGTTATATTATGTTTTTTAAATATTACGGTAATTCAGACTTTTAGATTTCTGTTTATGATACGGCATGGATGAATCACCCTCGTCATTGTTGTGGAACATACCATTTTGAAGATTTCATGTTTCCTTCATGTTCTGAAGAAGTAATTAAGATTGATGATAGTTTTGATGTAAAATCATAAGCACTTAATATTTTCCCTGTATAATACCAATAAGATACGAATGGTTATGCGTTTGTGTCATGGTACTTTGAGTGATAGTATTGAAGGGAATTCCCGAATTACGTTTCGTTATAAAAGTCTTTTTGTGTTTCATATTTGAACCTGTTTACATTTGGTCATAAATTTTACATTTGTGAGTATTTTGATGATGAATTGGGGAGAGAATATTGGTTATCAAAGACTCACTCCCAGATTAGTGCATATGATGAGAGATATAGAGACTTGCAGTTACCAAAGTTTTAGTTAAATAACTTGCAGTTATTTAACTGCACATTATAGAACAGGCAGTTATCAACATTTAGTGCTTTTATAAGGGAAAGGTACATGACCTCACACATACAATCACATTAATAGAAACACCCTCTCTTACACCTTCTCTTATATAGCGTCAAAAAAGACTTCACGCAGTGCAAAGAGGAAACGATGGTCAGGGATTAAAAATGTTGCAATGGAAGATTTGAACAAATTGGCTGTCACTTGCGCAAATTTCAACACTGATTTGGAAGATGCAAATGTTTTCTTCTCAAAGTTGTATGCAGCCATGGAAAGTAGGCAATCTGATTTGTTTGCTCGTTCGGTTGGCCTCCAGGAACAGTTAAAGTATTCTTTACATGTCTATTTTTTTTCATGTCTTACCAATATCTGGACGTGTGCTTAATAACTTTATCTCTCTCCTTTACAGCAACATAGAAGATATTTTTCAGAATGAATCAAAGAAAAAACATGGAGAATCATCCCAAAGTAGTTGCCAAATTCCTACATCTTATATGGGAAATCCACTCAGATTCTTAGGCGATACGTCCACCTCTCTGCGTGGTCATGAGACAACCTTGAAACTAAACGCTGCAAAAATGATTAATGGCTCTCAAAAGTTTGGCGATGGGTGGAAGGAACATCTTTCTAATTTGAATGGTCAGGCTGATAAGTTGACTGAAGCAATCAGTAGAATTCACATATTAATGGATGATTATAGTCACAATATATGATTCATATTTCAGTAGATTATTAGAAAAATGTTAGTATGTTATTGTGTGATCAACATTACTATAAATTAGTAACAATGTTATTATGCAAAAAGTGTATGTAAGATTATTGGATCAAAGTGAACATTGTTGTGATCTAAATTCAAATTACATCATTGTCTTCCAATGTACATGTAAAAGAGTCTCATTTATTTTTTATAGTATTCCCATTTATAATAGCAAAATGTAAAATTATATTTACATGTCATAAGTAAACATTGATTTCGGCAATGACATATAACAAATGATTAGATGAGTAAAACATTCATATGAGTCTACATTAAAATTAATTTCAATTCATAAGAGAAAGTTTGGCTAAATACTGAAATCTCAAAACAATAATATTTGAAATGATAAAAACTAAATTGTAATGCAAAATAGTAGACATTCCAGAATACAATCTGCCTAAAATTTGTTATCAATAACTTGAATACAAATGCGTAGGGAAGACTTTATGCCAAAAGTAGTTTATTTAGACTGCTCCGCCAAGTATCCTGTAAACACAATAATACAGAGCATGTTCATCAGAGTTTATACAACTCAATCATGTTTATATCTCTCCCAATAGTAATAATTTACATTACGCAGAAAGTGTTTATACCTTTGTCTCAACACTTCAACAGCCGGATGATTAATATTGAAATAAATCTGCGAACATGATGAATTTCTTATCTGCAGTGAACCTATTAGATGCAGTATACCAATAATCTTTAGTTTACACCATGAAAAAAATTATAGTTTCTAGTAAAAATATGTAGATTGAAAGTAAATGGAACCATTATGGATTAGTGGCCTCATTGTTGTCAAGATCACTATTGGAGGATACACAACATTTCCTTCTAGCGCATTAGCTACATCATCAGTAACTTGATCCCAAACACAAATCTTAACCACGTTGCTGATATGGAAACAAAGATAGACAATCATATCAACATTGGAAAACACTGATCGAAACTATATTTAATAGTGAAATGATGGTCTTACCTGTCATCAAATAACTCAAAACGAAGAAATTTTTTCTCACCAAATCGTGTATAAACTTCCTTTACTGGTTCAATATTTTGAGCCATTCCACCAATATCTATGCAATGTCATATTATTAAAATTTTTAAAGGATCATTTAAAATAAAAAAATTGTGTGATAAGATACAAAAATACTTATAGCATATACAGGGTGCACATGTTCAGAAAGTGATATTGCAAGTTCAGAAATCTCAGGAATAGTCTTACGCTCAAACTTGTGCCTTGGAATGGTTTTTACTTCAAAAGGAACCGGATGGACAATGGTATCATGTGCGAAAATAATAATCTTATCAGAAGATACAGGTCTCAAAAGTCCAGCAGGCTCCATTACTATAAAGTTGTGAATATCAAATGTGTTTCCTTCAAGTATGATATTGCTAACATCATGCCAAGTCACACGATTCACAAATGCAAAGACATGACAATCCTGCATAACATTGGCTCATTAAGAAACTCTTCTATATAAACATTGATCATATACTACTACTTTATAAAGTGAACGACAGTACCTCAGAATCAAGCAAAATTAGATTAACACCTCGAAATTGTTGAATGTGAGAAAATGAAGGCCACATTCGAGTAATACGTACACGAACCCTCCAATCAGTTCTAGTGCTATCAACTGATGCAAGATTATTTTTCATGTCAGCCATGAGAAAGATTAACAACAACCAAATAATGATTAAAGGGCTAAACAAATTAAACACTCATAGAATATAAGTTAACCATATATGTAAGAGGATTAGTATGTCAACCATGGATTTAGGTACATGATTGATGTTAATCCAGTTGGCGAAATATTTACATATGAGTTTGTTAGGATTTGGATTCTGCATAAGTAATCCAATATTCTGAAAATAATTAGAATAAGTTAACGTGGTATAATAATGTATACGACCTTAAAATTATGCTAGGTCGTCTAGTACAATATTTTCAGTACTGATTTCCTACTAAATATCTATTGCAAAAATAAAAAGCTTAACATGTACGATAATTAAGACAAAATATGGCGAATATTTTCTTTTAATTTTACTTAGACTTTTTATTTCGTCAATTTGATGTTACCATTTTTTGTACTCAAATTACCAAAATAGAATCCAAACAAACGTGATTAAGTCCGCTTTGGTATGTATCTCGTATCCAATGATTTTCTTTCAACAATATCTAAAAACATGTACTACGTTTATACAGTTAATCATTGATAGAATATTTAACATCAAATGTTACAATTAGGTATTTGAGCAATCCATTTAAATAGTTAAGCGCAGAACAAACATGGTGTGTTTGATAATCATGCGAGAGTGAAGAACCGGTTGATTTGGATATAGAAGATGCAGTACAAAATGCTGAAAATACACATGATGATAATAAGGCAAATGAAGTAGTACAATAAACCAAAATCATTAAGGGTGTACATTCAAACCATCTAAAAAACCAACAAAATTTTTTAAGTTTTGCAACAAAACAGAACTACACATAAAAATTGACTTGTCTCTAAAACTTATTTAGATATCCTTAACGAAAATTATGACTGAAATAAAAAGTTTTCTTTGATGCGATATCCATGCGATGCATTCTCTTTCCAGATATCAAAAATCACCTTAAAATCTTTCCTCCTGTAATGAAAAATGTAATAAATAAGTTACAATATTTAATTTCATAATTTCATATATTTACTAACTCGTGTTCAATAAGTACATTACTTCGCAAACAAATGCTATATATTAACCTTATTTTATTCATCAATCACTATCGGCACCATCATATCCCATTCCCTCAAGCCTGTAATACACATAAATGTATTAAGACATTTATACCAAAAAACAGTTAAAGTACAAAGTTTTATTTATATCTTTTTACACATACCAATGCCTAAAGTTAAAAACCTCCCGGACTCCCGTGTTAATATAGAATTTGGAGGCTGGAGTATTAGTGATAATAGCGACGCCTTACAACCAAAACAAGCATGTTACAAATTTACAATGTACTTTCCTAACTAAATAATATAATAAACTATCTTAACTTCATAATTTTTACATTTGTACAAGATAACTTTGGCACTTGACAGAACAATAATGATCGGTGTCTCTTCCCAATCTTCGTATAGTGAAGTCATACTTTCAGTTAATGCACCCCAAATATCCACTTTAAAAGAAACCCTTGTAACAAAACACATAGGATCGAAAGAAATTTAAATTTAAGTAGATACATTATTCAATAAAAAATTTAAACGTGTAACTTAATTCTTACTCCGGTCCCTGAGTAACATTGAATCGTATAAGTGGCTGAGCTTCAAAAATTGTTTCAATGTACACCCTTGGCTGGAGATCAGCAACAACTCCAATGATATCTGATAAAGAACAATGTCATCAAATGGACTTTTTACATTGCTGTGTTGGTATAAAGCATATGAAATTTATTGATACCTATGGCGAATATCCTATCGAGAGCATAAAATTCAGGATTTATAGCCAACTGAGGTAAACTGACAAATTCAATATTGTGCCTCTCTATGAAAATCTGGTCTAAGTTATTTGGATACATAGTTTGGACTGTGGTTAAAGGTGTGAAAATAATTTTTAGCGCAGAACGAACAGGCCTCAAGATACCAGATGCATGGGTAGTAATGAAATTTGTTATTTCATACATCTGACCCTCAACAATAGTGTTGTTAAAAGAGTTCCATATATCAGCTCTAACAAAGAAAACATGTAGGTTATAAACAGGAAAACATGTAGGTTACAATTGTATACTCAAAACTATAAACATGACAACGTAAAAAGATCTGTTTTAAACATTAATTACCCGAGGGTCCAAAAGAATCAAATTACATCCGACAAAGACTCCTTCTCTATTATTAGTATGCCACAATCTTGTGACTCGAACTCGTATCCTCAAGTTTCGGCTGTAAATGTCTAGTGAAGAAAGCGAATGAACTATAACTGGAGCTGAAAAAATTGAATTTTAAAATCTATATTAAAAGAGAACATAGTAGTAAACTCCAGAATTCATAATCGTTCACCATGTAATACCAATTGTATGTAGAATACTAACCAATGATGCTTGAAAAATATGGTATGCAACGTTTCTTATGCAGCTCTGAGTTATAATACAGGAACAACTATGACAATATCGGAATTAAAAAAAATGCTATGAAAAAAATTTAGATGCATATCTACAACTTTAATTTAGAGATATGACCAGATTACATGTTTTATGCCGCCAAAGTTGTTATATGTGATATGTCAGGCTATTAATATGGAATGAAGTTAGTTACTTTAAAATATATAAAGTCAATCATCGAGTGAGAATATGATACTTGTGTATATGTAATTGTACCAAAATATGTATATTTTAATTATTAATTTTCTTTAGATGATTTCATAAATCAAATTATTAGTTGTTGCACAGAATCGTGAACATAATGATTGACGATTATTGAATATCATTGTCCTATTATTGAAAAAAAAGAATTAAGTGTTAAGTAGACCTAAAATCTTTCACAATTAATTAGTATCAAGTACACATACAATATATTTTTCAACCTTAGAAGTTCATAATAGGAGACTTAATCAATTCATTTTGTAGATTTGATCGAAAGCATAATGATACATGGATTTATAACTTGGTAATTACTTATACAAATCTGTCAAGAATATTATTTTACAAACAAAACGATTGACGTGGACAAAGCTAAGCGAATGCATTCGGTAGATATGAGAAATTTATTATTACAATATAACATATCATATTCATATACCCATACACTGAACACGTAAGTGAGCCGATTACACATTTTAATTTATTAATAATTTCAGATTATGCATATCTATTAAAGTCAATGGTTATTTATAATTTGTATTTTGATCATATTATAGCGTAAAATACAAAAGTTAAAACTTCGTAAGAAAAATTATTCTACATATTAATTAGCTCGAATAAGCAGTATTGTCTGTAATCCGTAGTAAGAGCATATTAAATCTTAAAAAATCTACAATTGACAGTTTAATATGTACCAAAATTTTATAACAAAATTTTATTTCAAAACATTTTGTTGATCGATAATTAATTAAAATATCTACTTTTGTCTTAGATGTATATTATTATTTTTAATCTAACTACAATTACAAAAAATCAAATTGCAAAAATATATATAATCCGGCCCCAAATAACGAAAACAATACCTGTTAGGAATATGTGTATCAGTTTGATGATAAGTTAAATAAAACACTTAAGTAGAAATCTAGTGATTGTAGCCTCAACGGATAAGACCATCTTGGCTATCCGTTGAAGGAGTAGCTTTGCTTAGCAATAAGTTTAGTATTGTAGCACATTTCATTCTCTGGTTTCAAGTTGTAATTCTTAGATGTTGTAGGAAATTATCAGTCATGTTGACTACTAATAGATATACAAATAGGAGGGCTAATTGTAAATATTTCATGCCTTGTAATTTTGTATAAGTGAAGAAGTATCAACGGATATTGAAGACCTTCAACGGATAAGAAACAAAGCTTCAACGGATGTCTCTAATGCTTCAACGGATAATATCCATCAACGGATAAGTGCTTCAACGGATAAAGACTTCAACTGATAATGCATCAACGGATAAAGCTTCAACGGATAAAGCCTCAATGGATAAGGTATCAACGGATGAAAGCTTCAACGGATGCTTGGTTCATTAGCAGTTGATAGTGACAATTCACAAGCTGACAGAGGCACATGGGTTGACAGAGACAAACTGGAATGTGGAAGCCTTTAGGAGGAATCAAGAAAATGCAGCATTCCCATTCTGATGCAAACAAGGAAGTATTCAAAGATTCACAGATTATCCTAGATTGCATTGGATAGAGAAATGAAGAAGAAACATGTGAAGAATCCTTTCAATTGTATTTTACAGTTTTGTCTTCACTTGTAAACTTGGTGTTATATAAATCAAGTAGCAGCTAGTAATTAGATGTGAATTTTCCTGAACTGTTTAGAAATATCAAGAGAGAAAATCATCTAGTTTGTACTAGGAAGCAGCTGTGATTTAATTCTTTGAATCACAGATTTTCTGAAATAACACATCTCTGGTGGAACAACAAATCCACTAGAAAAGTTTTTAAGTTCTTTATGTTCTTTACATTTGTGTTTGAATATATATCTGTCTGTATCAGCTTCAAGCAATTCACACACATTTGTTCACTTAAACACTTAGCCTTAGAAACTGCTCAAAACTTGAAAAAGTTTTGAGATTTACATTCAACCCCCCTTCTGTAAATCTCATTGTTAGTCCACTGGGAATAACAATACCAATTGTATATTGAAAGCTATTGCAAATTTAGCATGGAAAGATGAGTGAACATATATAACAAAAGGACACATAATAATCTATTAAAGTCGAAGGCCCTTAGTAATGTATATTGTGAGAATATTATGCCGTAAAATACAAAATTTAAAACTTAATAACATAATATTAAGAAATTAAAAATATCGAATAAATAGTAGTATTTATAATCTGTAATAAGGGCATATTCAGTCAAATAAACTTTTTGTAAAAAAGCCAAGAATTGTCAACTTCTATGTTAAGATTACAGCATATTGTTCTAAAAAGAACAATAGTTTTTTTGTTATACTTATATGGGCATAATATTGCGATGATATTATGGCGTAGAAAATAAAAGTTAAAATTTCGCTTGAAAAAATATTCTGCATATTAATTAGCTCGAATAAGTAGTAATGTTTGTAATCAGTAGTAAGAGCATATTAAGTCTCAAAAATTCTGCAAAATATAGTTTACATCGAATTCCAAGGGAGGAGAATTTAAGAGCCTGTCACTTAAATGCGCTTTACCTTGGCTCACGTGGTTTGTCGGCTATTGCGTGAGCCCGTAAGGTTTACCCAGTGCGCGCTCGAAGGGTAGCGGCTGCGGGATACCTACGATAAAAAAATATGTACAAATATTTGATAACAATATTGTAGTTCAAAATAATTTGTTGATCAATAATTAATTGAAATATCTATGTTTGTTTTAGACGTCTATTATTATTTTTAATCAAATTATACTTACAAAACATCTTATTGCAAAAAGATATATAATCCGGCAAAAAATAAAAAAGATATCAACTGTATTTTTAGCATAGGAAGATGAGTGAACATGTATACCAAAATGACACATAATACTCTATTATAAATTCTGGTTATTTGAACTATGTATTGTGAAGATATAAGGTCAGAGAGAACAAGATGCAGCTTCTTATTCAAAAGTATGAATATTTTCACTTTGAAGAAGGTGAATCATTAAATGATACCTTCAACAGATTTCAGAAACTGTTAAATGGATTGAAGCTGTATGGTAGAGTGTACCAAGTCAAGGATTCCAACTTAAAATTTCTTAGGTCTCTGCCAAAGGAATGGAAGCCCATGACTGTCTCTTTAAGAAATTCTCAAGATTATAAGAACTTCACACTTGAAAGATTATATGGAATTCTGAAGACTTATGAACTTGAAATGGAGCAGGATGAGCTGTTGGAAAAGGGAAAGAGAAAAGGAGGAACAGTTGCTCTTGTAGCTGATAGTGAGAAGATGGAAGCTAGGAATGAGGAGAAGACAATGCCAAGTCTCAAAATTGGCACAAGCAAATCAGAATCAAGCAAGGGTAAAGAGCAAGCAGCTGAGGATGAAGACAATTCCAGTCAGGATGACTCTGATGATGTTGATGAACATCTGGCTTTTCTGTCCAGGAGGTTTGCAAAGATGAAGTTTAGAAAAAATACAAAGTTCACTAAGCCAAACAAAAACATGGTGGACAAATCAAAGTTCAAATGTTACAACTGTGACATTAGTGGACACTTTGCAAGTGAGTGTAGAAAGCCAACTTCTGATAAAAAGAAATTTGAGCAAGTTGATTACAAAAAGAAGTATTTTGATTTACTCAAACAAAAGGAAAGAGCTTTTCTCACTCAAGATGACTGGGCAGCAGATGGGGTCAATGAAGATGATGATATGGAATATGTCAACCTAGCCCTGATGGCCAATTCTGATGAAAATGAAACTAGTTCATCAAGCAACCAGGTAATTACTACTGATCTCTCTCAGCTTTCTAAACATGAATGCAATGAAGCCATAAATGATATGTCCAATGAATTATATCATTTGCGTGTTTCCCTTAAATCACTAGCAAAAGAAAACACTAGGATCAAGGAGAATAATGTGTTTTTAAGTGATAGGAATGCTGTGTTAGAGGATCAGGTAATTGAGCTTGAAAAGATAAAACTTAAATGCTTGACTGTTGAGAGTGAACTAGCAGAAGCTGTTAAGAAAGTAGAAATTCTTTCTAAACAGTTAGAAAGTGAGCAAGAGGTAATCAAGGACTGGAAAACATCTAGGGATGTTAGTGTTCAGATTGCAAAGGTTCAGGGAATTGAATCATTCTGTGAGGATGCCTGGAAGAAAAACAAAAAGGAGTTAGAATTAATTGATGGATTGTCAACGAATGTGGAATCAACGGATGATGAAAGTTATCCATTGAAGGAAGAAAAGGAGCATCCGTTGAAGGCTCATCAATTAAAACAGGCAAGTTCTTTTAAAAATAAAAACCTTAATAGAAAGAATGATTCAACTCTCAAGAACTTTGTCAAAGAAGGAGCTAGCACATCCAGAGATGTCAGTAAGGTGAATATAGGACACATGACTTTAGATCAGCTGAAAGATAGGCTTAAGTTGGTTGAGGATAAGAAGGAAACTAAAAGAAAATCTAAAAGAAATGGGAAGGTAGGGATTAATAAACATAACAATTACACACCTGATAGGTATACTCCTAGAAAAAGCTGTGTGCATTGTAAAAGTGTTAATCACCTATCTGATAATTGCAAATCTGTTAAAAATGCTCCCATGCCTTCAAATCCCTCCATGCCTAACATGTCTATGTCACCTCTACATGCTATGCCTGTTATGTATCACCAGAATCCCCATGCACATTTTGCAAACATGCCATATATTAATAATCCTTATTTTACTGCATTTAGTATGCCTCAAATGCCATACAATATGCCTATGTGGAATAACATGTTTGCACAACCTATGCCTTATCAAATTCAATCAAATGTGTTAAATGATTCTGTGACTAACCCTACACTTCAACCAACCACATCTGAGACCAAGGTTGACCCAAAGTTACCTAAGTCAAAAGATGCAGGAGGAATGAAGTCTAGGAAAAAGACTAACAAGGCTGGACCCAAGGAAACTTGGGTACCAAAATCAACTTGATTGATTTTGTTGTGTGCAGGGACAAAGAAGGAATCTATGGTACTTGGACAGTGGTTGTTCAAGACACATGACAGGAGATTTCACCCTGCTCACAGAGTTTAAGGAGAGAGCTGACCCTAGCATAACCTTTGGAGATGACAACAAAGGATTCACTATGGGATATGGCTTGATTTCAAAAGAAAATGTCATCATTGATGAAGTTGCATTGGTTGATGGTCTCAAACACAATTTATTGAGCATCAGTCAACTATGTGACAGAGGGAATATTGTTTCCTTCAATTCTGAAGCCTGTATTGTCACAAGTAAGAAGGACAATAAAGTGGTTCTAACTGGAGTTAGAAAAGGGAATGTGTACTTAGCTGATTTCAACTCTACAGATGCAGAATCCATTACTTGTCTTCTCAGCAAAGCAAGTCCAGTTGAAAGTTGGCTATGGCACAAGAAACTGTCCCATTTGAATTTCAAGACAATGAATGATCTAGTCAAAAAGGACTTAGTTAGAGGAATGCCTCTAGTGGAATTCACAAGGGATGGACTGTGTGATGCTTGTTAGAAAGGAAAGCAAAAGAAAGTATCATTCAGTAAGAAGCTTGAATCTGTAATTGATGAACCACTACAACTTCTACACATGGATCTTTTTGGACCAGTCAATGTATTGTCAATTTCAAGGAAAAGATATTGCCTAGTGATTGTAGATGATTTCTCAAAGTTTTCATGGGTTTATTTTCTTGGATCAAAGGATGAAGCTAGTGAAATCATCATCAATCATATCAAGCAAGTCAACAATCATCCTGATTTCCAAGTAAGGAATATTAGGAGTGACAATGGAACTGAGTTCAAGAATTCAACCATGAAGTTGTTCTGTGAAGAAAGTGGGATCATGCATGAGTTCTCAGCTCCAAGGACTCCACAACAAAATGGTGTGGTGGAAAGGAAGAACAGATCACTAATTGAAGCTGCAAGGACAATGCTTGAAGAGTCAAAACTCCCAACTTATTTTTGGGCTGAGGCTGTTAACTGTGCATGTTAAACTCAGAACATTTCTCTAATCAATCAAGCAAAAGGCATGACTCCCTATCAATTATTCAAGAGAAGAAAACCAACTTTAAACTTTCTACATGTCTTTGGTTGCAAATGCTACATCTTAAGGAATCAATCTGATCACAAAGAGAAGTTTGATGCAAAGGCTGATAAAGGAATATTTGTTGGTTATTCTGCTGGAAAATCATATAGGGTCTACAATCTAAGAACCAACATTATCATGGAATCTGTACATGTTGTGTTTGATGATAAAAAGATTGATGGACTAACAGATGAAGGACATCATGAAGGACTCAAATTTGGTAATATTGAGATAAATTGTGATGATGGTGAAGATGAGAATGATGAAGAAGGCATCTCAAGAGGGATTCAAAATCTGCCTTTGGATAATGCACAGAATGCTGCATCTGTTGAAAGTCATAGCTTAGCTTCCGTTGAAAGAAGCAATGCAGCATCCGTTGAAAGACAAAGTGCATCATCCGTTGAAGTTCGTAATGAAGCATCCGTTGATCACAGTCTGTCAACGGATAATCAATTCACTTCATCAGTTGACAGAACTCCCAATTCTTCTCAAATGATCAGCAACTTAGGGGGAGTGTCAACCAATCAACATTCTACCTCACATCATGACAATACTGAGGCAACCTCATCTAGAGCTAATCTACCATCTCAAAGGAAATGGACCAAGAATCACCCTTTTGAACTGATCATTGGTTATGCCACATCTAAAGTGCAAACTAGAAGGGCTACTCAAGATGAATGTATGTACAGTAGTTTTCTATCACAAGAGGAACCTAAGAGAGTAGAAGAAGCTCTTTTGGACCCAGATTGGATTTTAGCAATGCAAGAGGAGCTAAACCAATTTGAGAGAAACAAAGTATGGAAGCTGGTACCCAAGCCAAAGAACAAGAGTTCTATTGACACAAAATGGGTATTCAGAAACAAGATGGATGAAAATGGCATTGTCATAAGGAATAAAGCCAGATTGGTTGCTAAAGGCTATTCTCAACAAGAGGGAATAGATTTTGATGAAACATTTGCTCCAGTTGCCAGACTTGAAGCCATCAGAATCTTTCTAGCCTATGCAGCTAATGCCAATTTCAAAGTCTATCAAATGGATGTCAAGAGTGCATTTCTAAATGGGGAATTAGAGGAAGAAGTTTATGTAAGTCAACCTCCAGGATTTGAAGATCCAAATTTTCCAGACTATGTGTATTATCTGTTGAAAGCACTCTATGGACTAAAGCAAGCACCTAGAGCCTGGTATGAGACTTTGTCAAAATTCCTTCTAGATAATCACTTCACAAGAGGTACTTTTGACAAAACTCTCTTCTTTAGAAATGTTAATGGCTCTAAAATACTTGTTCAAATTTATGTAGATGATATTATATTTGGATCTACAGATGATAAGCTTTGTAAAAAGTTTGCTAAGTTAATGCAAAGTAAATATGAAATGAGCATGATGGGAGAGCTAACTTATTTTCTTGGTTTACAAGTTAAACAAGTTAGTGATGGAATTTTCATTAGTCAAACTAAATACATTTATGATCTTTTAAAGAAGTTTGACTTAATGGATTGTTCAACTGCAAAAACTCTCATGGCCACTGCCACCAAGCTTGAATTAAACAAGGCTGAAAAGTCTGTGGATATTTCAAGTTATAGAGGCATGGTTGGCTCACTTTTATATTTAACTGCTAGTAGACCTGATATAATGTTTTCTACATGTCTCTGTGCTAGATTTCAAGCTGACCCTAAAGAATCTCACTTAGTGGCTATTAAAAGAATTTTCAGATATCTCAAAGGGACTCCAAATCTAGGAATTTGGTACCCTAGAGAGTCTGGTTTTGATCTAATTGGCTACTCAGATGCAGATTATGCAGGCTGCAAAATAGACAGGAAAAGCACAACTGGTACCTGTCAATTTCTAGGGAACAAGCTTGTATCATGGTTCAGCAAGAAGCAGAATTCTGTTTCCACATCAACAGCTGAAGCTGAGTACATTGCTGCTGGTAGTTGCTGTGCACAGATACTATGGATGAGGAATCAACTATTTGACTATGGTCTAACTGTTGACAAAATTCCAATATTCTGTGACAACACAAGTGCCATTGCCATTACTGAAAATCCAGTGCAGCACTCAAGAACCAAGCACATTGATATCAAGTACCACTTTATTAGGGAACATGTGATGAAAGGTACAGTGGAACTTCATTTTGTTCCAAGTGAAAAGCAGATTGCAGACATATTTACCAAACCACTTGATGAATCAACATTCACAAGATTAGTAAGTGAGCTAGGTATGCTTAATTATTCATAATTTATGTCATCTATATAATCTGCCTTGAAGCCTGAAATGAATTTGCTGCAAGAACAAAGTTGGCTTTAAGTAAGACTTATCCTATCAACGGATATTCCTTATCCGTTGAAAGCCAAAATTGTTCTATCAACGGATGTTCATTATCCGTTGAAAGACAAATACATTTCTGGTAATTTTATCCTTCAACGGATAAAATGGTGTTGATCATCAACGGATAACTATTTACCTTATTCGTTGAAGTGTCACATCAGTTACTATAAGTGAGTCACAGCCGTTGATTCTTTTACTCAACCGTTGATACAGATATACAGTATTGTATGTCTCTGTATTTAAGGTAGTTTTCAGAATTTCTACAGTTTTATTTATTCTTGAACGGTTGTAACTTACTTGAAAGTATCATTTAATCATTTTATTTACGTTTTAATTCAAGAAAGTATAAAAGCCCAATTGAACTCTTATTTTCACTTTACGCTTTCTTGCAATTCTTATTCTCCTTCTCTCCCAAAAATTCTCAAGTTTTTCTCTGCAACCTCTACTCACAACAATGGCACCAGTAGTCAAAATTATGTCTCAAACAGGATTTGTTTATGAAAAGAATAATTTCGTAGCCTTGGCTGAAAAGAATGAAGCCCATTCTGATTATCACAAGATGATGGACTTCATCAAAAACTGCAAACTAAGCTATGCAATGCTGGAAGCCCCAACCATCTACTGTGAGGTGATTGAGGAGATTTGGACAACTGCAGAGTTCAACTCCACAGATATGACTATTGCCTTCTCTCTCAAAGGTAAGGACTATTGCATTAACTGTGATGATATACAATCTTGCTTTAAGTTGCCTGAGAATAATGCCATGACACCACACACTGATAAAGATGTATCTGCTATATTAGATTCCATAGGCTATGCTTTTGATTCCGCTAGTTTAGGTAGTATTAGAAGGAAAGGCCTTAGGAAAGAATGGAGTTTTCTTGGAGATGCCTTCATTAAAGTTTTCTCTGGGAAGATTAGCAATTTTGATGCCATAACTTTATCTCTTGTTAATATGCTCTATATGCTAGTTTCTGATAGGTACTTTAATTTTAGCAACTGTGTTATGCTAGAGTTAGGATCCAGATTAGGTAACAAAGCTAATAGACCAAATAACATCTACTATGCTAGATTCTTTATGTTATTGGCTAACCATATTGCTGAAGGTTTGGTTATATCAAATGAGAATAATAAACTCAAATGCTGGGCACAAGAGAAAAGGGTCCTTGCAGACCTTTTGAGAATGAACCTCAACAGCCAGGTGCCATTGGTATACTTGCCAATCATGAATGCACCACAGGTAAGTGAGGTAAACACTTCTATAACTCCTACTATTTCCAACCCCATTGTTTCTTTGCCCTCTAGTGTGGCCATGTAATCTGTGTCTTTGTCCAAACAGGTTCCTGCCAAAGCCACCAAAACCAAAGTTTCAAAACTCAAGTCAAAGAAACCTACCTCTGTTGTTTCTCAAAAGACAACAGTTGTAACAACTACCATAAACCCTGAAGGGAGTGAACAGGGTGTGAGTGGTGTGGGGAGGGGTGAACATCAAGAAACCCCCCAGGATAAGGTGGGAGAGGTGAGTGGTACCCAAGCCAGCCAAGCCACAGTCTCTCAAAAGACTGTGGTGGTTCAAAAGGAGTCCAACACATCCCTAGTTGCATCCTCCCAAAAGGATGTAACTATTGAAAATAGTCCCCAACCAGGGACACAGAACAAAAGAGGGAGGGACACTGAAGCCACACATTCACCAATTAAAGCCTTTTTAAGGAAGAAGAAGGACAAGACCCTAGTTTCCACACAAGGGACACACACAGCACAGATACATCCACCTGTATCTGAGCCTTCACAAATTCAGCTTGATGTAATTCCGGCAAATGTGGAATCACAGCCCCATTCTCTCATAATAGAAACACACCAATCATCAAACTCTCCATCACCCTCTCTGGACGTGGATATGATATTCACATCAATACCTGATTCTCCCTCATTAAAACTCAGGGAGGAGCCCCACTCAAAACCTGATGATCATCATCTTTTAGATGATTTGTTGGATCATCAGCCAATTCTTTCAGATGTAGTTGAAGAATCTGTGTTACCTCACTTAAAATCAATTCCCACAGATTCAACAATTATGTCACTTTCTATATCTACATCTTTTCCTTCTTCAACAGATATCTCTCATCCGTTGACAAGTGGTTGTTCTTCAACGGATAAGCTTAACAGCAGTTATCCGTTGATACCATCAGTTTCCACTTCAACGGATACTCCCTATCCGTTGATTGTCTCTACACACATAACAGAAACAATTCCAACTGTAGAGGACATGGCTACTATACAATCACTTTTAGGTTTGAGGAAAGGGAGTGATCTTTTGAGTGAGAGGCTGGGTTGCTCCCAGACAAAAGGAGAGGTTGAGAGTCACCATATGCATGCTATTTCTTCCAGCATGGCAACTGTAAGTGAGGGGAGTGCCACCTTAGAAGGTGATGGTGAGGGTGTGAGGGTGTGTGTGAGCCAGGGGGAGCTCCTGATGCAAGAAAATAGAGAAAAAGAGAGAAAGGCAGGCACAGAAGCTATAAGGGTGGATCCAGCCATTGCTAGTGAGTCAATGAAAGTGGATGATGCAGAAAAGGAAAGACAATTTCAGCAACATTTCAAAGCTGCAATTGATAACATTTCCTTGGATGCTGACACTTTTACTCATCCTGTTTCAGCCTATCAATTATTGGCTGCTCAGGGCAATGTGGAGGCAGAACAGACATTACACATTGTACACACTTCAGAATCTCTTCTCAGAGACAAAGCTGCTGTTAACAGGTTGCCTTCTCAAGCTGGTGAGCCATCTGAAGAATTTAGAGTGAATTCTAATGATGATGACTCTAATTCTTTGGATGAGAGCATGAACTTAGGGGGGGTAGCAGGCCCAAGTTCTGTTCCTGATCTTCCTGAATGGGCATGGGCAAAAGCCTCAACACCGAGAGAGTTTAGTGTCACTTTGATTAAACAAGTCATGAAAATTCAGCAGGCCCTTCAGGAGACTACAGATGCTGGTACCAAGGCAATTCTTCAAGCTCATCTGGAATCTCTGCATCTCTTGCAGTTGCAGCATTTCCAACAAAATCTAAGTGTGGATGAGCTCAAACAGGACATTGCTGATCTGAAATCCTACAATGCTGAGAAGTTGGATTCAGTCATACCTTATAGTACTATGCAAGATTTGTTGGGGAGACTGAGGAAAGAATCTGATGCTGACAAGAGACTGGCCAGATTAGAAAATAGGGTTCAAATCATTGAAGATTCTATGGTCACCATTCTTCAGAATCAACAAACTCAAACAAATCTACTCATGCAGCTGGCAAATGCACAAGGCTTGACTCCTACCCTTGATGATAACAAAAAGGGGGAGAATAAAGGGAAAGGGGAAGGAGAGCCATCAACAACAGTTCAAATTTCTCAAGTGCTAGTTCCTGTCATCACCACTTCTCCAATTATTCAAATCAAAGGAAAGCTTGATGGAATTGATCTAATCCAGATAGCAGCAGCTGAATTGCAAGTCAAAGAGCAAAGGAAGAAGATTAATGAAAAGATGCAACAAATATTTGGTTCTACAACTTCTCAATCACAATCTGTGAAGCACAGCATAAAAGTGGAATCAATTATTATGGAACTCAAGCCAGTAGGGAGGAATAAGGTTGGAGAGACTTCTTCCATGGATTTGAAACCTATGGTCCTCAAGCCCAACAACAGATCCAATAAGGACTCTACAAAGAATCCTCTGAAAGAAGTGGATTTTCCTCTTCCAAAGGTTGATGAGGACAAGCTTTTGGGTAGAAGTATCTCATATCTCAAAGAGACCATGGATGTGGCTGTAAGGAGAAACATGGCTATTATCTTCAGAGAGGGAAAGAGCATATGTGTGATGCAAGGACATCCCAAATTCTCAATAGCCAAGAGGGAAGAAACCAGAAGGTTGAAGGAAGAAGCCAAACAGCTAAAGGCTGACAAAAGAGCACAAGCAAAGCTTGACAAACAGCTAAAGTCAAGTCAGGCTGAAGAACAGAAAGAAATTGAAGACAAAAGTGAAGATGAAGCTATGGGGGACATGGTTGGTACTGAGATGGAGGAAAGAAGTAAGGGAAGAGAAGAATGGTAGAAAGGGAACAGAAAGAAGGTCAATGCAAAGAGAAAAATGGTAGGTAAGACTGAAGAAACCCAATCAATATCCAAACCACTACCCTCTATTCCTGAACCCATTGTGCCTGACCCCTTCATGAACATTCATGGTGAAACAATCATTCCCAAGGAGGAACCAATTGATTGGGATGCCATCAAATTGCCCACCTTCCTAACCTCTTCTCCACCATCAAAGAAGCAGAAAAGAAGAATCAAATCAACACCCTCTAGAGCCTCAATCAAATTCACACAGAAGCCTAAGCCTAAACCTCAAGCCTCTAAAGATGATTATGTTCACATCTGTGACATAAAAGAATTATCATACATTGAACTCTATCTGGATGAGCTGGAGGAAGTAAGGGGAATAGCTGCCTACAGACAGCTACCACAGAGACTAGTGTTCAAATACAAAGGAGATGGGGAAAGAACCTGGCCTCTTTACAGAATTCTGAATGAAGGCTACTCTACCTTGATTAGAGTCTACTCAGCCATACAAAGGGATTCTGGCTTTACCAGGACTGCCAAGACTGAGATTCTCAACAAGATTGCCAACATAAGGAAAACTTGGAGGGAGCCCAATGCTTTGCCTAGAACTTTACTCATTCAAGAAAGAGGAATTACAATTCACAAATCACCTCATTGGTTGATGGAGTTCAGAGACAACAAAGGAGTCAGTGCAATCTAAGTTGGACATCAATGAAGAAGATGAAGCTGAATTCTACAGACAACTTCAACTTCAAATAGAGGAGAATGACAGGAGGCTAGGAAAGAAAATAAGGGATCAAAGGAAAAGGAAGTAATCTGCTCAGGCTAAAGGAGCACCCTTGGAAATAATGTAACTCTTCAATTCCATCTCAGCATACACATTTTTGTAGCACTTTTGAATTTCTGCTTTATTACAGTTAATATATTTGTCAAGTGTTTTGTTATCATCAAGCCAAACCCAAATTTATGCCTACAGTTCTAGTAGACATAAATAGGGGGAGATTGTTAGGAATATGTGTATCAATTTGATGATAAGTTAAACAAAACACTTAAGTAGAAATCTAGTGATTGTAGCCTCAACAGAAAAGACCATCTTGGCTATCCGTTGAAGGAGTAGCTTTGCTTAGCAATAAGTTTAGTATTGTAGCATATTTCATTCTCTGGTTTCAAGTTGTAATTCTTAGATGTTGTAGGAAATTATCAGTCATGTTGACTACTAATAGATATACAAATAGGAGGGCTAATTGTAAATATTTCATGCCTTGTAATTTTGTATAAGTGAAGAAGTATCAACGGATATTGAAGACCTTCAACGGATAAGAAACAAAGCTTCAACGGATGTCTCTAATGCTTCAACGGATAATATCCATCAACGGATAAGTGCTTCAACGGATAAAGACTTCAACTGATAATGCATCAACGGATAAAGCTTCAACGGATAAAGCCTCAATGGATAAGGCATCAACGGATGAAAGCTTCAACGGATGCTTGGTTCATTAGCAGTTGATAGTGACAATTCACAAGCTGACAGAGGCACATGGGTTGATAGAGACAAACTGGAATGTGGAAGCCTCTAGGAGGAATCAAGAAAATGCAGCATTCCCATTCTGATGCAAACAAGGAAGTATTCAAAGATTCACAGATTATCCTAGATTGCATTGGATAGAGAAATGAAGAAGAAACATGTGAAGAATCCTTTCAATTATATTTTACAGTTTTGTCTTCACTTGTAAACTTGGTGTTATATAAACCAAGTAGCAGCTAGTAATTAGATGTAAATTTTCCTGAGCTGTTTAGAAATATCAAGAGAGAAAATCATCTAGTTTGTACTAGGAAGCAGCTGTGATTTAATTCTTTGAATCACAGATTTTCTGAAATAACACATCTCTGGTGGAACAACAAATCCACCAGAAAAGTTTTTAAGTTCTTTGTGTTCTTTACATTTGTGTTTGAATATATATCTGTCTATATCAGCTTCAAGCAATTCACACACATTTGTTCACTTAAACACTTAGCCTTAGAAACTGCTCAAAACTTGAAAAAGTTTTGAGATTTACATTCAACCCCCCTTCTGTAAATCTCATTGTTAGTCCACTGGAAATAACAATACCAATTGTATATTGAAAGCTATTGCAAATTTAGCATGGAAAGATGAGTGAACATATATAACAAAAGGACACATAATAATCTATTAAAGTCGAAGGCCCTTAGTAATGTATATTGTGAGAATATTATGCCGTAAAATACAAAATTTAAAACTTAATAACATAATATTAAGAAATTAAAAATATCGAATAAATAGTAATATTTATAATCTGTAATAAGGGCATATTCAGTCAAATAAACTTTTTGTAAAAAAGCCAAGAATTGTCAACTTCTATGTTAAGATTACAGCATATTGTTCTAAAAAGAACAATAGTTTTTTTGTTATACTTATATGGGCATAATATTGCGATGATATTATGGCGTAGAAAATAAAAGTTAAAATTTCGCCTGAAAAAATATTCTGCATATTAATTAGCTCGAATAAGTAGTAATGTTTGTAATCAGTAGTAAGAGCATATTAAGTCTCAAAAATTCTGCAAAATATAGTTTACATCGAATCCCAAGGGAGGAGAATTTAAGAGCCTGTCGCTTAAATACGCTTTACCTTGGCTCACGTGGTTTGCCGGCTATTGCGTGAGCCCGTAAGGTTTACCCAGTGCGCGCTCGAAGGGTAGCGGTTGCGGGATACCTACGATAAAAAAATATGTACAAATATTTGATAACAATATTGTAGTTCAAAATAATTTGTTGATCAATAATTAATTGAAATATCTATGTTTGTTTTAGACGTCTATTATTATTTTTAATCAAATTATACTTACAAAACATCTTATTACAAAAAGATATATAATCTGGCAAAAAATAAAAAAGATATCAATTGTATTTTTAGCATGGGAAGATGAGTGAACATGTATACCAAAATGACACATAATACTCTATTACAAATTCTGGTTATTTGAACTATGTATTGTGAAGATATAATGGCGTAAAATATAAAACTTAAAACTTAATAACCTAATATTGAGAAATTAAAAATCTCGAATAAATAGTATTGTTTATAATCCATAATAAGGACATATTCAGTCAAATAAATTTATTGGGAAAAATAATTCACAAATTATTAACTTTTATGATAAGATTGCAGCATATTGTTCTAAAAATAATAAATGTTTTTTTGTTAGTAGATAAATAATATTTACTTGCTCTTTTAAATGTTATTTTTAAATTTTAAACATATTCATAATTATGTAACTAAATTATGTAATCTTACTTAATATTCATAATTATGTAATAACTTATAATTCTTTTATTACATCTTTTCAACTAATTAAATACAAATCATAATTACACATAGAGATGCGTGTTGTTTGACTTTTTAGTGGTTCAATAGTTTTTGGTATCTTGATCAAAATAAATCCTAGCATGCAACTCCCCATTCAAAGTGAATATTACAACTAAACCGCAATCCAACTCTGCACGGAGCATCGTCTGTAAATTTTTCCATCTGATCATTCAACAGTTGTCATGGAGGTATGTTTCTACTCTATCCTTCAATTAGGAACGTGATGATTCAATATCAATCTCTAATAGATGTTTACTGTCTTCGATTTGTTTAATTTTTCTCATGTTTATATACAAATAAATATAGTGAATAGCCTACATTTATGATTCTATGAAAATAGTTATTAAGATTAGTTTAGGATTGACAATGTAATCTCGTGATAACATTGTGTATTGATTAATATTGGGTATTTTTTCATATAGTATTGTCATATTGTATGTTGACTTTTATGGTGAAAAATCAATCCAATTCTTTTAAGTGTGTTGTTGGTAGTCTTAATCTGTTTTGGCTAGCGGTGTATGTTGTGATTTGAATTATATTGGTTTACTACGGGGATAGTCATTATAGATATTCAACTCTGCTATATTGATTTGTAATAGTATCTGTCATGATTGTATTAAGAGATGTTTAGCATTGCACCTGGACTTTGCATTTGACCTGATTCACAGTAGCAAGAGCTACTACAATATCCTGTAATCCATTAACAAAATAATTATCCTTGGATTAGAAGCCAAAAAACAATAAAATTACAATTGTTGCATTGCACAGGTCTCGGTAATTGGCCAATTAGACTTAATAATTTATAGTTGCTAATTATACTTATGAGAGGTTGCATTGTGGCATTAACCTGAATGATATTGAATCATCACGTTCCTAATTGAACGATAGAGTAGAAATATTTCATCACGTTCCTAATTGAAGGATACAGTAGTAGCTCTTTGTGATTTTGGTTATATTGGTTTACTACTGGGATAGTCATTATAGATATTCAACCCTGTTATATTGATTTGTAATAGTATCTACTATGATTGTATTAAGAGATGTTTAGCATTGCGCCTAGACTTTGCATCTGACCTGATTCACAGTAGCAAGACTTTGCATCTGACCTGATTCACAGTAGCAAGAGCTACTACAATATTCTGTAATCCATTAACATAATGATTGTGCTTGGATTAGAAGCCAAAAAAACAATAAAATTACAATTGTTGCATTGCACAGGTCTCGATAATTGGCCAATTAAACTTAATAATTTGTTGGTGCTAATTATACTTATGTATATTATTCCATCTCAGCAGCAAAACTGTGAGCCTGTTAACATTCCAGCATTCATCATTCAGGTCGATGCCACAATGCAACCTCTCATGGATGAATTGGTAAATAACTTACTCAATTATCCCAATACATTACTGACTATCATAATTGAGTAAATGAATAAGTATTTGCTTATGCCTTCAGAAATTACCACTCTCCATTATTTCTACATATGGCGAAAATCTTCCTGGTAATGGATTAATAATGCTACCAAATGGCCAACATCTACAATTCTCTTATGAGAAAAACAGGGAAAGCTTAACTGGAGTTGGGGAACTCAATAATTTGTTCAAAAAAGGCATTGGTTTTAAACTTCTTCTCTATTACAAAGGTAAAGGAAATTTCCGGGGTCATATTTTTGATAAGACGGGATGTGAAATAGAGTATATCATACCAAAAAAACTGAATGTCTATGTGGCTAAGCGAGGTAAAACTCTAATCTGCTCTTCACTATATGGCTGAACATTGCATTATTTTAAGTCATGGTTGTAATTATACTTTTTACAAACATGATCAGCCAATGTTGCTGGAGCTGGATGGAAAATTTTAGTTGAAGCTAATGAGAATACAATCTATGATGGCTTAATTGTAAGTTATTTTCTTATAAACTTGTAAAATGCTTTAATGGGGCAAAAATTTCTATTTACATAATAGAAATACATAGGATAAATATGTTTTCACTTTTGATGCAGGATATTCCACATTCTTTCATGGCACGCTTTGGCAAGCATATTCCCGATGTTGTTCACTCATGTTTCCCTTTAGATACAGTGTTTACAGATTATTTTTCCAAATATGACAAAAGGTTCTTTGGTCTCAACAAAATTCCAGTATATATTCAACTCAACCTGGGAGATTTTATTGTGTTCACCAACTGGGAAGCTGGTCGGTTTGATGGTGTCATTTTTGACAAATATGGAGTGCAAAGGATGTTTGCACATCAGACCCCAAAGCCTGGTGAGAACTCTAATAATAAAAACTCTGTTAAACAGTATGGTCATATTAATTGACGATCATTGATGAACTTACATAAACTATTTTTGGTTTATACTGAACGGATTGTTTACCTCCATTTGAATACACACATTTAAAGATACAAATGATCTTTTTCTTGATGCAGAGAACATCTAGGGAACATAGTTCAGGAATAATGGAATGGAGATGAATTCAAGTGAAAATATTTCATGACCATACTTGCGTGTTGGCTGATATTCCAATATTTTTAACTTATGCTTTCAACAAAGAAATGTAATATTGATACAGTCGCCAATTGTTTTGGCATGAATTTTACTTTAAGACGTATCATTGCAAACATGGCATTTGCCATGTTTGGTATTACTGAATTGTTATAATTTTTGATAATTATCGACTAAAGATAGCATTGGGCTTATGTATTAATTCCTTGGGTGATTCCATTAAGGTACTTAACTAATCATAGTATCAACTCATTGCCTATGAATTGCACATATATAGTTGCGGTTTAATGAAAGTGCATATAATAACCCACGTGTAGATTTAAAACCTATGTGAGTTACACTTGTATTATAACTAATATCTCATGATACTCATGAAAACTATAGTTTCACAATGATGGTTTCAATGACTACAAATTTAGAGACTCAGGGATTTCGTAAGTTCTTTGCTGTTACAAACTGACCACATCTAACAACTTTGAGGTTATCTTCATATGGCATAATTGATTTCTGGCCAAAATATGCCCAATTATGTATTCTGCCTAATTTGTAATTGTGGTTTTGACATCACAAAATCTATAATTATGTAATTGTTATCTCTATCATTTTTTTATTTATTGTAACAAAATATTGTATCATACAATCTATCTTGGACTACATACCAAATTAACTTCATTTACATGTTCAAAACACATATATTACAGCACATTCTTCATCTTAGTTTGATCAACAGCAAAGAACAATAATATTCCATTCAACATAAAGTCTAGAAATTACAAAACTTAAACTACCAAATACTTCAATTTCGTACTAAATTCAATAAAACTGCAAAACATCAATCACAAACATCACCATGCAAAATCTTGAACAAAAACAACTGCACCTTGCAATGACCACAACCTGAATTCCATATGTGTGACATGGTTAAACGTTCATTAAAAAATTCACCTTATTCACGGTACTTCTCTTTCACAGTCAAGTCATAAAGTGAATACCAAAGTTGTTCACCAAAAGGATTTACTTCAATCCTGTTTATCGGGTCTTTATTTCTTGCATTTGGACAAAATTTAGAAAGAGGAAGCAAATTGTCTACATCCGATATGTACCAGTACATATTCTCAAGCAAATGAACAATGTCTACTAACTTCGATTTAAGATCAACCATTCCAACAATATGAGACATTTCTTCAACAACCTAATCTTTTTCTTATGGTCTGTACACGGCTCTAAAAAACACAAAACTAAAATAAGATGGAAAATGAATACCGGAGAGAAAAGAGAGAGTTTGAAGATTATAATCCACATTATTGCGCATGAAAAGCATTCGAACCGAGTTATAAAACATAGCTTGCTCAACTTCAAGAGAAATGGCAAAATGAATAAAGCCATGGAATTGGTCACGCTTAACTTCTAGATAATGATTATGGTACTGGTATAGAACATCCCAGTTGAGCTTCTACAACATCTCTTTAACTTGGATTCGGCTTGCTTTGGTGAAATAGGCCATCAACAACTTTTCAAACATGTGAAAGCTATCAAGATCGTGTATTATAGATACAAACAATATAGCCATAATATTAGTATCAATGGTGAAAATGTTAAAGTTTGCCATGATGTAGTGAAGATAGTGATTGGTAATGAAGCAGAATTAGAATGATAACTGATTATGATAAGGTCTAAATGCAACAATTATATATGTAAAGGCGGGCAAACTTGGAGTTCTCCAACTCTCTATAAATATAAAGTGGTTTATGTATTCTAATTACTTGAATTAACTACATTGAATGTGAAGAAAAACTTTTCACTTTCTACTCTACTTTAAAGAGTTATAACTTCAGAAATGCATAATAATTAAATGACAGTAACTTGGATTATTGGAAAATACTAATACATCATTATGACTTGTAATAATATAAATAGTTGCCAAAATATTTTTACCTTGTGGGAATAAACATAATCATGACTTTAATTGAGTAACGTGTCAGTACGTACAATAATTTACATAGGAATGGACAATCCATGTAACATCAAATCAAACATATTTTCACATTCACATATTTACTAAGTACAATAATTTACATTGATATATAAAACTAATTTGTACATTATTTTTACATTTTTACATAAGGATTCAGTACTTATATATAATTAACAGGAACAAACACAAACAATTGAACATGCTTAGAAATTCACAACCACACCATCTTGAACTGGTTCAGGGTTATCAATTTCAACATCTTGAAACCGGGTTTGTGGAGGGCCAATACCTAAATCCATATTAAGAAATTCTTGAATGTTGTCAAAAGGTCGGTCCAATGTCTGCAAATCATGCATATTTTGTCTACCAATAGATGCCAAGCATCTTGCAACAGATTTCCTTTGCAGATGTACCAAATTAATTTCATAACGAATGTTAGGATCATTAAGACGTGAAAGGATAAATCTGAAAGTGCTCCTAGTATGTGGTGTTAATCCGTCCTCTATGTAGTACTTGCATTCACGGTATGTAACGCCTGGGAAATATTATGTAATTATTTTTATCAATAAATAATTATTATGTGATTTTATGTGAATTTTGGTGAATTATTTGATAATTGATTTTAATATTTGGATATTTATTTATGATAAAAATTTAGATATTTTAATCTTTAATTATCCAGAATAAAATATAGAT
Source organism: Apium graveolens (assembly GCF_009905375.1). Classification (NCBI taxonomy): domain Eukaryota; kingdom Viridiplantae; phylum Streptophyta; class Magnoliopsida; order Apiales; family Apiaceae; genus Apium; species Apium graveolens. The sequence continues at coordinate 106,631 of NW_027420385.1, forward strand.
TGCTTTGGTATTTTATGGTAATTTTTGGAGTATTATATGATTTTATAAGGATTTATAGAATTAATAATGATTATTTTTATGTAATTATAAAATTACTTTTCAGAATCAGAAATCGTCCCAATTCAACCGTTTTTGCGTTTTTACAACCCGAAATTCTTCCAAAAACTCCTTCCTAACCTAATCTGATAATTCTGAACACTTTTCGTGTTTTGACTTTTTTGATCTGGGATACGATCTGACCTGTACGAGTCCCGGTGTGAAAGTTTCGATACGCAAATCATTTTATAGATCGATAAAATCCATATTTTCAAAAGGCGAGATATTGTCATCTTATTTTTGTATAAAGTATTTTACAGAAAGCTCTGTTTTGATAATTACCCAAGTCTGGTATTAAAATCGTATCGTTATATAGTTACTTAGAGGCTAAGTAACCTACTTTCAGATCCGATATGTAAATGTAATTATCGAATTATTAAATAAATAAAATATTTGATGGTTCTGTCAGCTATGTGTTGCTGTATTATTAATTGATTGTGATTTGTTGAACGCGAAGATTACTTTTATAATTAATTATCGAGCTGTATGAATTTAATTCATTTTAAAGTGATTTTATTGAATATTTATTCTTACAAATGCTAAAATTGTTTCTAAAATTATTTTAATTATTTTATAATTTTATCTATTATTTTTAGGAATTTATAAAATGTAGAAATCAATATTTTATTGATTATTTACTTTTAAATGATTTTCTGATTTCATTTAATTGTAAAATAAGTATTTAATTCCAGAATGCCTCAAAAATCATGAAAATTTTATTTTAAAGTTTGGAATATTTCAAGTATTTTAAAATTATTTCAGAAATTTTCTGACTTTTGTTTAACCGCACGTGTATTCGTTAAATTATAAAATGTGAGTCTGAATGCGCGTTTCAAAATAATTTTTTTAAAAATTTTATGATAATTAGTTTTTAGTATCTCGGGAATTTTAAATTTGTTCTGATAAATTTTTGGATTATTTTACCCGTGAAATGTTCGTTTAATCGATACATTTTGACTCGAATTTAGCTTCTCGGGAGGGCTAATCAGATAAGGATTACAATTCATTACCTTCTTTTATCCTCCATGCTTTGTTCCTTTCTCAACCGCGTGTCTATTTTCTCTCTCTCAATTCGATCTCTCTCTCTCCAATCTCTCCTCTCTCTCGCCATCTGCTCTCTCGTCTTTCTCTCCCTTTCCCCTTCCTCTACCTCCGCTCCCCTATTTCCGTTTCTTCTTCTTGTTCTGGCCGTCTATGATGCCCGGTAATTTCCATCGCCGTTCGGCGATTGCTTCAGGCTATTTTTCTATATATATGTATACACATATACATATCTGGGTGATGTGTTAAGTGTGGGTGTGTGTTACCTTGTGTGTGTTGTGCACTTTGAGTGCGCGGTTGTGTTGTGCTGTCCGTCTGAGTTTGGTTTTCCGGTGACGCGCGCGTGTTATGCGCGTGTGGCCTGTTTTGTTTGAGATTCTTTTAATTATATCTATTTTATTTCGTGCAGGAAATTAATGAATAAATATTTGTGAAATAAAATTCATTTTCGTGCGAGAAAAATTATTTAATCGGTGGGGTTCGCGTCGGAAACCCGAATTTATCGGGTACTCGCGAATTTTACCGCCGACGGTGGGCGATGATGATTTTTATCTGAGTCCTACGTTTATAAATTAAATAAATTAGTTCGTGGAATTAATTTTGAAATGAAAATGAATAATAAATATTAATAATTGAATTTGTATCGGTGGTTGGGACTTGTGAATTTGGAATGGCTGGTTGTGATTGTTATTGTTGATTGTGATTAACGTCGAATTGATTCGACGGGTAGGCCGATAAACAAAGGAGACGCTGCTCGATTTTCGGGAAATTAATTCCAAAAATACGGGAACGTAACCTGCGATTATCGGAGACGTCAAACGAGGATATATAATTAAATTTTTATGAAACATGATTACATGTTGGGACAAGATATTTTATATATAATCGATTAACCTGTTTTTCAAAGTAACGAATATAAGTATTTTTTGCAAACAAATACCGAACCGAGTTTCGAAGATGTAAACCATAATTGCTATGTGTATTTCAATACTACCTATAAATATGAGTTGGGTTATGAAATCGTATGGGTAGAAGTGATAGTGGTATTATGTTGAGCGAGACAGTTATCTGAATTAGGATATTTCCACCCTGTAGGTCCTAGTCGGAAGACCCGAGAAGTGACGTCGGACTAAGAATGATCTAGTGATTAGTCGTCGAGATCAACGAAGTTCCAATCGAAGGGCCTGAGTGATGGGATCTTATCTAAAATGGGATAGTAGTCTGACGATAAAGCCGAACGTTCAAGTCGAACCAAAGTCAACTAGTAATAGCGATAAAAGCTTATTGAGGCAAGTATTCCTGATTTTTCTTTTAAAATACTGCAATTATTTTTTTGTTCCTATTCTAAGTTCAGAATAGTTAAATGTTTTACATTTCTCTGCAATTACTCTGATTATGCATGTTCTTTTCATTATTATTCCTATAATTCGATTGCTCTCTTGAGCAAATACCCATCCTTTCGGGTTATTTGCGAACCCTGAATTGGGATGTTTTGAATTCAAAATGATTTGACATCAAAACACTCTACGGGCTGGATGTTTACTGTAAGGGCCAGTGATAAGCTGGATCCTATGGACCGGGGATGGATCGAACCCTTGGGCGATAGAGCCTAGGTACCTAAATGGATATGTATCCTGACTGATCAGCAGGGTATAAGTGTGAACTAGTGTCCAGTCTAATTTGTTGTTGATCGCCATTCATGACATTCTTTCACGAAAAGTTTTATGATTCCAAAACCCTGATTTAGGAGATGAATCTGGGAATCGCTTGTCACTTTTGGATTTATAATTAAGGGCTCGTAACAGCCAACGTTTATTCGCTCAACTCCCTCAAACAAATAAATTTGTTTAAAAATTGTTTAAAGATTTGTCCGAAAATTTTTCTTTGATATTAATACTTGAAACTCAATTATATACTTGCTGGGCATTTTTGGCTCACTCTTGCTTTGTAAATTCTTATTTATTTCAGAAGCAGATAAGGATAGAAGTGAATAGCTTTCGTTAGACAGCAGAAGTTAGAGAAATCTCCGCTGCGAGAGGACGAAGACGTTAGAAAAATATGACAAGGACATTAGCATAAAGGTATTTACACTCGTATTGTAGTTGTTGTGAATTGTAGAAGGTTAGATTCTTATTTCATACCATAACCTGTAAACGATCCGGATTCAAGGGGTTAATTGAATATTCTTTTATTTTATGTAAAGATTGTTGAGTGACACCAAATCTTGACCCCATATTTGGGTTGTTACAAGTTGGCATCAGAGCTACAGGTTATTGGTCATTGAAATAAGATTAGGTGAGGGTAAGATAGGAGTGGTAGGTCGTACAAGATAGGAAAGACCCTAGGCATACTCATGTTAAGTTGAGTTGAGTGCGAATTAGGATTAGCAGATCCGATATGGAGTTGGTAAGATAGGATTGTTAAGAAAGTGTAAGGCGAATATTGCAACGCTATAGGTATATTGAGTTCTCAGATCCTACAGTAATGAGAAATTGACTGATCGATGGAAAATGGGTATGTTACCCTACTTTTCATGCGGTTTTGAAGAGAATGCGATTGAGTCTTGTGAGAACTTCGTGAGTTTTGGTACAATTTAATTTAGAATTAGGTAGTAGGACGAGCTTCACGCCGGAGGCAACGAGTTGAGAGAAGCTGATGAAGAACCAATGTTGCACATTTTAGAGGCACCGCCGTTGCGAGAAGATTCTTATCACTTATCGGGAGCTGCGCAAGGGATGATATTTACCTTCCTAGGTATAAGTAAGACTAGCATGAAGGTGCGACTCTATCTGCAGACAAAACATCGAATTGCATTAGTGATCGTGAGTATAACATCCAGGACGATGACGAGAATATGAAAGACAATAGCAAACGTCAGCATTGGGTTCAAGTTAGGAATAAAATGGTATACAACGGTAAATGAAGTTTCGTCGACTAATAAGTGCGAGCAGAATCCAAGAAAAAGTAGAAGATGTACCAAGGTGGAGAGACCCGTATATGGGCATTCTTTTAATTAAATATCTCGTTAGCAAATTATAAGAATAGCAAGTAACTTATATAGTAATGGCGACCAAATATTTGAGTTTCAAAATTTTAAAATGAGCTTTCGAAAAAGATTTTCTTAACCAACTTTTAGAAGATTTTTGTATAAAATGAGCTTTGCAATTTAGTTGTCGAATTACTACCTAAGTTCTTGTTATTATAAATAGAAAATGATCTAAAAGGATAATGAATCTCGACTCAGCGTTGTTAGTTCGAAGGACCAAGTAGGCCCACTAGTAAGAAGAAAGTTTAAAGTTTTTCATGAAGGACGAACATAAATTTTGTTTAATAATATCAATAACTGAATCAACGTGTTAAAACATTATTTACCTAATTCGTGAAATTATTAAAATTTAACAAGATTCATGATTTGAGCGGTTAGAGGATCATTGAAGGAAATAAAAGACTCTCCCAGAGGATTGGCGAAGAATAATATCTTGATCAACGAAGTTGAGACATTGCGGGACTGATTATTATTCTACGCGTCATAGATATAATCGGAAGTAATAATTATAAATTTCGTAAGGACGCGCTTATGGTCAAATCATTAAAATATTTGATGTAAAGGCATTTCCGGACAGCATTTTAAAGCAATGATGTGACTTGAGCTGTGAACTTGTATTTGAATGATCCTAAAGGCATACGTAGGTGAAGCGTGGAAGGTGATCAACACTGACATTCTTTCTTCTAATATGATAGCATATATTCTTCTTGATTCTTGAATACATATGAGCTTCTTCTGTTGATAAATCATATGAGGCGAAAGCAAAAGAAAATTTATTGTATTCCTCCTGAATTATTTCTCTTCTGAAAGTATTAATTCCTGATTGAGACAAACAATGTTGTGGTGTGACGCTTCGTCGAAATGGCGAAAAGTTGGGTGGGATGCCACCTAATCATGTGTTGTATGCCATATGGTATGAAAGACTAGCCATCTTGCGTACAAATATGGTTGTCTCATTCACATCTAAATTCTCACTCCTTCTTCTTCCTTTAATTTATTGACTTACATATTCTCTCCTATTGATTTGTCCCTTGTTATTTCTCATCCAGTCTTCAATCAAAATCATATTCACAAACTTTCCTCTTACGTAAAGTCTGTTCTTTGACGATTACAAATGAAATAGAAATAGTCCCGTGTGACAGGTGGAATTACGTGTCGAAGGAGGATATGATTGCAAGCCGATAAATGGTGGACAATTGCGAGCAAGGAAGAATGGATACACCGACAATGCGGTCGTGGCAAAGATATCAAATCAGATAGTTGTTCGTGTTACGAGGATCTCATCAGTATGGTACATTACGTTAACACGATGCACTTCAAATCAGAGGATTTCGACGTGAGATAAATGGTTAGCGAACCGTAACAAATAAATTAGTTATAAAATAAGGTAGTAAGGCTGTAGGCATCAAACAAAGCGAGCGATTGTCGGGACGAAAATCAAAGATCAAAGAAGTCCTGAACAATGACCCAGACAGGCGATTACTACCTGGAGCATTCCTTCATCGCGGAAAGATATTTATCGTGAAGATTCAAGATAGAAGAAATTTTAATTGTAACCAAATTTCGGACGTGTTCTTCAAGGAATTGTGAAGTTTCCTAACTTAAGTAAATAAGTTATGGTGAATTTAATACCCATAACCGGACCAATGAAGAAAGTTCGATACGGGAACCTAAGTGAAGATGAAGCAATAGTGACTCGGTTGTTAAATCTTTTAAGAAATAATGTTATAACGATTAAGTTTCCACCAGATGGCGACGATAATAATGAAAACCATGCATGGTTATTAAAAGAGAAACAGATTAGTTAATGAAATTGAATGTGTATCATCCAAGATAGACGATTGTTTTGACTGGTTGAAGGATGCGGCATAATTCTTAAAAGTAGCTGTATACAATTAGTAATGGCAAGAAATAAGTTAAAATACTCGCGAATTTTTTTTTTTGAAAAACAACAAGATAAATTTTAAGTTCACTAATAACATTTTGTAATATTCTAAAAAAACTAAGAAAAAGTATAGTCATATTAATCATTGTTGGTTTAAGACCTCAGTCCAATTCAAAAGATAGATGCTACGCCAGTTAATAGGACATGTGCTAATCAAAATGTTATAGTTTGGGTTATAGTGAATGGATGGATTTGGTTGATGGAAGTGGACGGATATGAGTGTGGACGATTTAGTTGATTGATGGTGTCGGCTTTAGTCCGACTGGTAGTTGATGATATAGGGGAAGTGTTGCCAAAATTTTCAGAAATTACCCTATTTTTAAGGATAAAGAAGTATATTTTCATTTCCATTGGTACTCCAAGCGATTGAGATCTTGGTTCTTGAAAAAGTTGTTATGACCAAACCGACTTTATATAATTGGTCTTTGATTCCAGTTAGCTAGTCAGCACTTGGTTTAATTGATCAGTTAAAAGAGTTAATTAATTAACTTTACCAACTAATGGGTAGTTAAATGCAGATCGATCCCAATTAGATTAAGTCAAACTCTGACATGATTTTCAAAACCGAAATCAATGCAATTAGCAATTTGGAGAAAGTGATGGCATTAGCAGAAATTGAGAGTTCAGCAGAATTAGCAAGACGTTACTGCAGACATGTGCGGGGCTTTATATAGATAAATAGACCTTTGTGATAAACAAGAAGGGTATTTTCAAGAACTGAAGATGTAAAACAAAACAAAGAGATTCTATCATTTATAATGACATTCAGGAAGGACTTGAATGTATACTCATGTCGAATGACGATTGAATGGAAGTTGTTGTAAAATAGTGGGGAACTCAAAATTCTAATTATCCGATGTAAGACGGAGACTGACGAAGTCCGCGTATGAATTCAGGAAAAAGAGATGTTGATCAAATGGGGAAAGCCAAATATGCGATCAGTGATGATTTAAGTGAGGCTAAGAAAAATAGATACCGATGAATTTTGATAATTCTGTTAGTGAAAATTTAAATATTATAAATAAAAGCCTTTATTCTAGTGTTAACTCCAGAAATGACCTATCTAATAATGAACAGATTAGTATTATCAAGAAGAAGAAATCCCTTATATTTAAAAGAAATAATAAATAATAAGAATGAAGAAATAATTAATAAAAGAAGTGGAATCAAAAGGATGATAAAGAAATTTTATAAAATAATCCAGGATATATGCAAGTTGTGAACGACGGTTGTGCCAGAATTGATAGGGGAATGAAGTGTCGGAATGAATCTCATGTCAGAATTCTTTAGAATTAAAGTGAACTTCCGAAGGTTCGAACAAATGATTTACCTAGGTTACCTCGAGGAATGAAGTAAGAAATTCTCATTGGTTACTGCACAGAGTCAAGCTGGTATTAAAAGTCGTATGACCCAGTAGGGATGAAGTAATAAATGAAGGAAACTTCAGGAGTGTGAAATGAATGAATAATAAAATAAAGAGTGTTTTGTGCTATGCACAAAAGAAGTCAAGGGAAAAAGAGAATGGAGGTATGAAGTTACGCATCGATTATCAAAAGTTGTAAGTCTGAAGATTAAATGAACATAATGTACCAGGAGTATTTGGATAATGTAATTGTATTTATTTATAACATCCTCGCCCATTCAAGGACGAAGGAAGACCAAGTTGAACACCTGAAGATATGCATGTGAAGGGTTGAAAAGTAGCAACTGCATTCTCAGCTTCAAGGGTATGAATTCTGGTTGTAATTGATTATGAGCTCCAGTTGTGTGGTTAACTACCAAACAGGAAAGGTCCATTTAAGGACAGATATTTTGAGTAGAAAAGAAAGAGTGAATATCATTAGGATTACCAGGGAATGAGTAAAGGAATTTGAAAAGTTAGAAATTGAAGAACAGGTTTTGATCCGGCTCCTGGATTATACTGATACTTACTTTGTTGTTAAATATCAAAGGTGGTATTAATATAGATGATTGATGTTGACTTCAGTATGAAATGTTGTGAGCATCAAAGTTCATATTGATATCTAATTTCATATAACAGCAAAATAAGTATTTTTACCAAGAATTCGGGTTTGAATAAAGTTATGATTCATTCTATTTCAAATTAATATTTCTCTTCAGATAGTAAAAGATTCTCGAGATTTTCCTTTAATTTTTAGTTTTTGAATAAATTTAGAACATTTCGAAGCATCAAACGCCATGAGCTCAGTATATCGGGCGCAGACGGATGGAAAGTACAAGAGACCGATTAAAGATTCTCGAATATGATTAGAAAATGATCATAGGCCAGATTAACCGAACAGAAGGAGACATGAAAAATAAAGTAGAACAGTTAGTGAAAATAGAAATTTCATGAACACGAACTATTAAAATTAGAAAGAAAAGAAGGTTAGTGTAAATTAAGTAGTCCTTTGGAAACCGAGATATAGATAGAACGATTGTGAATGAGTTGGTCTTGTTATCACAGGTATAACTAGTTCATAAAACATTCATGTGTGTATGACCATGAAGAATAATTTAGCTCCATGTATATATATACGGAATGGAAATTTGAATTAGGTTGCATGAGCAACTGATAGATGTTGATATTGGCAAAAGACTGTTGAGTAGTGGTGAAAATGATGAGTTTTGGAAAAATTTTAAGTAAGATACTCGAAATGTATCAGTGTATGTTCCTTAGCATGATTCTGAGCACAGGATCCTTTTAAGGGGGAAGGATGTAATGCCTGGGAAATATTATATAATTATTTTTATCAATAAATAATTATTATGTGATTTTATGTGAATTTTGGTGAATTATTTGATAATTGATATTAATATTTGGATGTTTATTTCTAATAAAAATTTAGATATTTTAATCTTTAATTATCCAGAATAAAATATAGATTGCTTCTCTGGTAATTTTTGGAGTATTATATAATTTTATAAGGATTTATAGAATTAATAATGGTTATTTTTATGTAATTATAAAATTACTTTTCAGAATCAGAAATCGTCCCACTTCAACCATTTTTGCGTTTTTACAACTCGAAACTCTTCCGAAAACTCCTTCATAGCCTAATCTGATAATTCTGAACACTTTTCGTGTTTTGACTTTTTCGATCTGGGATACGGTCTGACCTGTACGAGTCCCGGTGTGAAATTTTCGATACGTAAATCATTTTATAGATCGATAAAATCCATATTTTCAAATGGCGAGATATTATCATCTTATTTTTGTATAAAGTATTTTACAGGAAGCTCTATTTTGATAATTACCCAAGTCTGGTATTAAAATCGTATCGTTATATAGTTACTTAGCGGCTAAGTAACCTACTTTCAGATCCGATATGTATATGTTAGGTCACACACACTGTAGAAGAGGGTTGAATACAGTGTATAGCACAATAAAATCGAATTCAAAGAACATAAGTAACAGAAAACAAACTTTATTAAACTCTGTTACAATGTAGAACTGTCCTCTCTCAGTGATGAACAAATATCACGGGAGCTGCTAGGGTTACAATGAATAATATTCTCGATAATGATAACACTTATAGTGTAAACCCTATGTCTGTATTTATATACTACACAGTTACAAGATAATCGCTAATTGATATGAAATATAATTCTGCTTCCCAAAATATATCAACCAGTTATCTTTTCTTCCAAGTATTCTATTCTTCATAGAATTCCTTCTTCATGCATATCTCTTCTTGCGTTTGTCTTGATCTTCTTTCCTTTCAATCAGCCGCCTTCCTTATCTGAAAGTTTCCTTTAAGTCCTGATATTATCTCCTGATAAATATCTCATGAACCTTAAGTACTGATAACTTAAGTTCTGTCTTCAGTATAAGTGCTGATATCCAGTTAAGTACTGATTTGTCCTGTTTAAGTAAGATCTGAAAACTAAACACAAATTATATTAGACATGACATTATCAAATATATCTAACAATCTCCCCCAACTTGTAAATTAGCATAATATACAAGATGTGTTCTTTCAAGAAGGTATGGTAAACCATCTGTACAGATTCAAGTTGATTCAATCTTTCAGGAGTTGCTCCAACACCTGGTTCACTTAAGGAAGTTGGATCATTGGTTGTGTTCTGCACTCTTCTTTCATCAGCACTACCCAATCCAGATTTATCTCTTGCTTCCTTTCCAGTAACCACTCTTGCTTCAAAACCACTTGCTGCAGTCTTCAAAGGTTGAGTCTGTTTAGCTTTAGTGAAACCTGGTAGGAGTAACTTTGAGGATTTAACATGAGCAATGTCAGAGGTTTCCTTTGACTTATCTTCTGATATCAAGCCAACTTGAGCTATGTCAGAGGTTGCTTGCTTCATTGTTATATCAGAACTAACTTTATCTTGACTCTGAACAACTTGAGCCATGTCAGAGGTTGTCTTAGAAATCTTCCTTGAAGTCAGAGTAAGATTAGCATCTTCATCATAAATTTCTTCATCCAAAGGAGGCACATAAACCTTTACAGGTTCACCAACTTTTTCTTTGCCCTTGGACCTTGGATCTATCGACAATTGTGATTTGGCTTTAGTTGCCATAGGATTTGTCCTTTCTTTTATCACAATGCCTTTAGTCGTAGGAAGTTTATTTTTAACAACAGAAGCTTCAGATTTGGAGTTGACTTTTCTAACTTAAGTCTAGCTTCTTCTTCCATTAGACTCTCAAAGTCCATTCCTGTATTTTCTTTCAGAAATAACTGTCTTGAAATTTCTTCATCAAGTTCCAAAAGTTCATCAGAAATTATCCTTTTACCAATATCAGAAGTTATTCTTCTCCCAGTATCAGAACTTATTCTATGTCTTGTAGTTCCAGTTCTACTTGATGAGAGACCTCCACCTTGACCATGACCTCCACCCATTCCAGAGTTTCCCGGGTTATTACCATCATTTCCCTTCAGTGTCTTATCAGGTTTGCATTTGGACTTAATTACTTTCTCCCCCTTTTTGGCATCAGCAGGTAAAAGAAGAGAGAGAAGCAATTCCACTGAGGATTGAATCTCATTGAGTTGAGATTGCTGAGAAGCTTGATTTTTCAAAATTTCATCAATATGAGACTGTTGCTTCTCTTGGGTTTGCTCAATGTTGGTAATTTTGTCAAAGGAAGGTTTGAAAAACCTTTTCTTGTGCAACTTGATAATTGTATCTTGCTGAATTAAGGTTTCTTGAATCTTGTCCATCTTGGCCTGAGTTACAGAGTGTTGACCTTGAAGGTGCCTTGTACTAAGTACAGTAACTCTTAGCTATGTCTTGAAATCATCATTGACTAGGATCTCATCAGCTTTTGCCAAGTGATCAGCAAGAATCTTTTAAGTAGGGACAAAGGTAACTGTGTTCCACTCCTTAGTCCACTCCTGTCCTCTAGGAGTTTCAATCTAAGGAACTGGTGCTTCCCCTATAACAAACTTCTTGACTATCTCAGCTTTTGAAGGAGCTTATGGAGGTGCATGTCCAGAAGGACCATCTGTATCAGCATCTAAATTTGTAGCAGCATTACCAGTATCATCAACATTTGCAGCATCAGAACTTACAGAGTCAACAGCTTTAGCATCTTCTAATAAAAGAACAGTATGAGAAGCTATGGAGGCTTCAATATCATCCTCTAAGTACTGATCTCTAACTAAGTTATGATCAACAGCCATATTCTGATGCTCACCTAAAATCTGATCTTCAGTATCTAGATGCAGAGAAGGTGTTGTACGCAATTTTGGATTAAAATCAGCATCAGGAATTGGTGTTGTTGGTGGAGTGACTTGAGTTGGTGGAGCTTCTAGATATAAAACCTGAGGCATTTCCAAGTTATGAATGTCAATTTCATCACTTGGCCCCTGGTTATCAGCATGTATTGGAGATACTGGAGGTGTAGGAATGTGAGTAGTTTCTGGCTCATATAGTAGAGAGTGATGAGTTGCATGAGAGTCTGGATCAGCACCAGGAGAATTGTGAGCTTCAACAGGGTCTTGTGAGATCAGAGATTCCTGATCCCCTTCCTTAGTTGCTGCTTCCATTCCTTTACCAGAATCTTCAGGCCTTTTTGCCAATATTTTGAATCTTTTAGCTTTTAAGGAGACTTTAGGAGCTGTATCATCAGAATTACGCTTTCTAAGCCTTTTTAGGGGCCTAGAACTCCCAATATCAACATCCTCCTGAGAAGAGACCTTCTCAGCTTCTCGAACAACAGGTTTTGAGACAGGAACCTGTTCCTCAGCATCTGATTCATCTCACAGAATGAATCTCCTTCTCTTCTGTTGTGTCTGAGGTACTTTCTTAGTCCTCTTAGGTTTGGAAGATGAAGGCTGCATTGTAGGTTCTGAAGTTTGAGGTGGAGAAGTTTGAGGTGGTTGAGTAGAAGTGGTAGGTGCTGATGGATGAGGTGCAGACGGTTGGACATCAGGTGTAACACCCCCAAATCCAAGGTCGTGAATTCGGGTTGTTACGATCACTTATTAATTAAATAATTCTCTTTTCACAATATTACTCGACCTTTTATTCAGACTCACACACACACAGGTTATATGCTTGGAAACATTATTAAATAAATCATTTCCACTTATCTACCTGACGGGGCTGGCGCACAAAAAGCCTACGGAACTCACGAGCGTTCCTTACCCGCCTAAGGACAACAGTCCTGGTCTGATCCATGCTGGTAGTCTGTTGTGATATGATATATAAAAGCAAGGGTGAGCATTAAAGCTCAGCAAGGTATATATCCCCATAATTAAGTATGTAAGGATAAATAAAACCAATAATTATACTTTGTATCTCCAAAGCGTTCTGAAAGTTTATATGCTTATCAAATTTATAAAATTCTCAAAATCAACTACAATAGTATATCCACTGAATACTTGTATTCATCTCCTTCTCAAAATCATTTTATACTCGTACTCATTTTATTTCAAAATCTCAAGATGTTACTCGAACCAAGATTCTCATATGGGTGTGATATATATTCGTCAACATCCCAATTTAAAACTCAGCCTTATCGGCAGATTTCTCAAATGGATTTGATATATAATCATCAACATCCTTATTTAAACTCAGTCTTATCGGCAGATTTCTCAAATGGATTTGATATATATTCATCAATATCCTTATTTAAAACTCAGCCTTATCGGCTCTCTGTTGTATATTTCACAACAGTTTTTCCAAAATGGAAGAAAGGGACTATACTGGAATAAACCACGTATCGGTGATCAGCCGAATACGAAATTTTCTCTACTAGTAGAAGGAATACAAACCTAGCCGCCTTTGGGCTCATCAAGACACTACACGGTGGTTGCCCATTGCCGTGCAAGTCCGAAAGTCAATGGTCACATAGACCATATAACCGTACAATGCGCCACTCCGCGCTTGCATAATGCGCCACTCCGCGCCTGGTCACTGCCCGATACCACTCCGTGCCGGGCAGGCCACATTCCAGTCCCAAAACATTTATATCTTTTGCTCAAAATCCTTTTTCGAAGGAATAGGTCGTTAAAAGTTGACCTGTAAATAAGATGTTTTATTCATTACTTTTAACTCAATTGATCTTTGGGAGTTGTCGGAGTTTTGAATTTAAAATCATTTTCAAATCCCTATCTGTAGTAGGGTGACACATATATTACTCACTTGTTCTTTATTGAACGAGGAAGCAAAACTCTTATGCTTCTAGACTAAGTTCCCTAAGGTTTTGATACGTTTCAAATGATTAATCTCTTTCAAGAGTTTTGAATAATTTAGAAAGTACCTTTGGGAAATATGTCTATTTTTAAATAAGTTTTTAGAAGTCCGAAGACATTAAATATCTAAGGTCTCATAATAATCTAAGAGGGATTTAATGAATTGATAAAATCTTATAAATAAAACATCTCTGTATAAGGTTCAATGAATTGATAAAATCTTAAGTACAAAGTATTTCTAATTAAGGTTCAATGAATTAATAAAAAACCTTAAATACAAAATATTTCTGAATAAGGTCCAACGAATGGAGACACCTTAATCAAATAATCAAAACAGGATTTGGTATCCTATAATTGCTCTTTGAATAGTTAAATCTTTATTAAATAACGTGAAATGATTTATAAACTATTCAGTATATTTTTAAATACTTTCTTTATATTTAATAATCCCTTAAGTATCGCTTTATAAAATAATCAATCAAGTAAGGGTGTCCCTTAAATGAATAAACCAATATTTCTCGAAGTTTAAGTCAAAATCTCAATCGTTCGCTTGATATATATATTACGCGAACGTACTTTGTTTATCGAAATAGAAATCTTTCGCGTTCGGCTCTCTCCGGAATTAAATCGTTATTAAAATATTTCCGACTCCCATTATCCTATATTATATTTGAAATACGTTTCAATTTCTCATACTCGTGTAAAACGAAATTTGTTTTCGTAAACAATCGCATAATTCGTATGCATTGATATCATAGACAAGCATATATATTTGAACTGTAAATCATGCCATCAATATCACAACAGTATATAAATATATAGCATGGATAGTATGAGATAGGGTTTCGAAAACTTGCCTCGAGTAATCGAAGTGGTATGGTATCTAGTGTTTGGTTGGCGATCTATAAACAAGAACCAACAGTCTAAGTTAGTACGCGATTAACGTCTCGTTTTTATTAAGCAACTTTCGCAACTACTCAAGTATAACGAATCTCCGATCGTCACATTCTCAACACTTATATTCTCACTTTATAACATGGTCGAGTTTTGAAATCGATCGTTCGCTTTAGAAAATTCATTTCGAGTTTTAAGCTCGAACGTGAGAAAACGCGCGTCAAAACTTGGTTTTTATGCGTTTCTCGCTTGCGCTCGCTTTACCAAAATATTTTTGTAAAATCGAAAAATTAATATTTTCTCAAAATTCTTTTTGGAAAGTCTTCTCTACTGTCATATCCATTTTTTATAATTTTTCCAGAATCTCGAAATTATTTTAAGTCCTTCAAAATCACCATGCAAGTGGACTTAAGTGCAGTTGGCTAATCGCAGAAATGTTTTACACTAAAACGACCATAACTCCTAAACCGTAAATCTCCTCATGATGATCTACACATGTATAGAAACTACAAAACAAGATCTATCTGGTTATGGCCAGTGGTGTTCAAATTTTAACCATTTTCATGGCCGAATGTCCTGCAGAAAACAGATAAAGTGCAAGAATGCCCAAACTCAATTTCTACTACTTGATCTTAACACAATCACTACCTATAACCATCATAAACACAAGTACTTCTCAAGATCCACCCACATACACCTTATATGCTCTATATAGTACCACATACATGGATTACAACTCAACATCTCAAGCCTTTAGCAAGAACATAATCAATACAAACTCAAACAAACACAATCCTTTGGATCTTAACACTACAACAAACATAACTCTTAAATCCAACCATAAAACCTTAAAGGGTTGAAACTTATACCTTCTTGGACACTAGAAAAGGTAGTGCTAGGATTATTGAGGCTTGGTTTGCTTAGAAAACACTTAGAAGGGCTAGCTCCTTAAGAAACAAAACCAAGAAACAAGTTAGAATTTCGGAGTTACATTTCAGCACCTCATTCAAACATTTTTATAAAATTGAAAAAAAATAATTTGAGGCTGAAATTTGGTACGAAGCTTACCCATGATATAGAGAAGATATGGTAAAAAATTTCATGATATTTGAATGAGTATATTTTGAGTTATGAATTTTTCTTTCTCCCTTGCTCAGAAAATCCGAACTGCTGGAATGAAAAATGGGAGAGCTTTAAGTGAGGGAAAAGGGGTTGTTTTCTTTTGTGGCTAAAGTGTGGGAGTGTATAATGAATATATGGGATGTATGCAGCAGATTTGACAATAATTTGGCAAAGGTATGGGTTGGTTTGATTGTGTGGTGAAGTGAGAAAAGGGAGAAGTATGGCTTGTGTACTTGTTTGTCTCCCATCACTATTCAACACTATTCTACTAACTATTCTAGTTAGCTTCTAATCATCTAGTTACACTCCTAACTACTAGTTAGGACTTGGTTATGCATGGCCAACTTGCATGGGATTTAATTTCTCATTCGTTTATTTATCGTAAACGCAATCGTCGTTCCATTCCGATAGTTTCCACGTATAACGACTTGTTTCGTAGCGATTTCTTTTATCGCTTATAATCCTATAACCAATTCCATTCCTTCTCTTGATCATAGAAACACCTTGATATATTATTTATTTCACGTAGTATTCCCGGTTCTACGCCATTCTTTATGGATACGAAAACACGTAGTATAATTGTGAATCTTCGAATTCCGTCGGCTTTTACATTCACTTATTTTCCTCGATAAACAAGAATATGATCTCGGATTCTCAAAATTCCACTATTCATTTTATGATGATCCCCATACGTATTACTTAATTAGCTCAAGTTACTATTCACAGAAGTTTTAAAATATTACAAAAATCAGGGTTCTTACAGTCTCCCCCCCTTAAAAGGATTCCGTCCCGGAATCAACTCACAAATAGATGGGGGTACCTTTCTCGCAGGTGGCTCTCTAATTCCCAAGTCGACTCCTCGACCTTGGGATGTCTCAATAAGAATCTGAATAGCTTGACACTCTTGTCCCTGAGTACTTTCTCTTTTCAACCAATGATTTTAACTGGTTGCTCAATGTAGAATAGATCTAGTACTTACTCATGTTTCACTATATTCTTGGTATCCGCATTATACTTTCTCAACATTGGCACATGAAAAATACTATGAACCTGTTGAAGGTTTGGAGGTAAAGCCAATTCGTATGCCACGGTTCTATTTGTCACAAAATCTCAAAGGACCCATATATCGGGAACTCAACTTCCCTTTCTTTCCAAATCTCATCAGTCCTTCCCATGGTGACACTTTCAAAAATACCTGGTCACCCACTTCATACTCTCTGTCTTTTCGTGCTAAGTCGGCATATTTACGCTGTCGGTCATCCTCTGATCAACTCAACTATGTCCCTCGTTCTTTACACCAAGTCGGGACCTAGTAACTTTCTTTCACCAACTTCATCCCAGTACAAGGGTGAATGGAACCTCCGACCATACAGCGCCTCATGTGGGGGAATTTCTATACTCGCATGATAACTATGATTATAGGCAAACTCTATCAAAGATAGGTGTTCATCTCAATAACCTTAAAAATCAATTACAAAATTTCTCAACATGTACTCCAATGTCTGAATGATTCACTCACTTTGTCCATCGGTTTGGGGATGGTATGCAGTACTCACATTCAGTTTGGTTCATAAGCATTCCTGAAAGCTCCTCAAAAAAATCTGGAGTTGAATCGGGGATCTCTGTCAGATACGATAGCTACAGAGACTCCATGTCTTATCACAATTTCCTTGATGTATAGCTCTGCTAATCTATCCACCATGTAGGTTTTCTTGATTGGAAGAAAGTATGCTGACTTGGTCAGTCGATATATAATTACTCATATTGCATCACGGTTAGCCTTAGCTCGGGGAAATCCTACCACAGAATCCATGGCTATTTGTTCCCACTTTCACATCGGAATTCCTAAGGGTTGTAGGAGTCCCCTCAGTCGCTGATGTTCCACCTTCACTCTTTAACAGGTCAAACACTTACTGACTCAATTGGCCACGTCTCTTTTCATGTTGGGTCATCAATAATATTCATTTAGATCTCGGTACATCTTGGTACCTCCAGGATGAATTGAATATCCATCGGCAATGCCAGCACGGGGGCTGTTACCAAACTCCTTTTCAATTCCTGAAAACTATCCTCACATTTTTCATTCCACGCAACCTTTTCCGTTTTGCAAGTAGGCCTAGTCAAAGGTCCTGATATCTTAGCGAAATCCTGTACGAACCTCTCATAAAACCGGTTAATTCCCAAAAAGTTCCTACTTCCGTAGGTGTGGTTATTCTTTCCCATTGGAATACTGCCTCAACATTGGTAGGGGCAACTAGCACTCTTTCACTGCTCATCAATTGTCCTAAGATCTGAACTTCATTTTGCCAGAATTCGCACCTTGAGAATTTGGCAAACAACTTTTCTCTTCTCAATGCTTCTACCACTATCCTCAGATATTCCGCATGTTCTTCCTCCATTTTAGAATAGACTAAAATATTATCAATAAAAATAATGACGCACACGTGCAAATACTTTTTAAACACTCGATTCACAAAGTCCATGAAAGCTACTGGGGAATTCTTTAGCCCGAACGACGTCACCAAGAACTCATAATGTCCATACCTCGTGCGAAATACGGTATTTGTCCCCTGTTTTAATCTTCAGTTGGTGATATCCCGTTCTTAGATCGATTTTCGAAAAGTGTACAACTCCTTCAAGTTGGTCAAACGAATCGTCAATTCTAGAGAGAGGGTATCTGTTCTTAATAGTCAGCTTATTCAGTTCCCTATACTCTGTGCACAATCGCATACTGCCATCCTTCTTTTTGACAAACAACATTGGTGTGCCTCATGGTGACACATTAGGTCTCATCATTCCTTTGTTCAACAGTTCTTGCAACTGTGAAGTCAATTCTTTCATTTCAACCGGGGCTAGCCTATATGGGGCTTTTTGAAACTGATGTCATTCCTGATGCTAATTCGATAGCGAACTCTATCTCTCGGTCAGGTGATAATCCTGAAAGGTCTTTGGAAAACACATCCTCAAATTCGTTAAAAACTGGTATGTCACATACATCGGGGCTTCTCTCTTGGTACCCGCCACGTATGCTAAATACGCTTTGCTATAATTCCTCAATAATTGCTTCGCTTGAGCAATATTCAAAAATTTCTGGGTCTGACGCTGACCCTTAATCACAATTTCCTTACCGTTAGGCATTCGGATTTTAACTTTCTTTCCTTAATAATCAATCTAAGTACCATTGCTCGACAACCAATCCATTTTTAAGACCACATCAAATTCTCTCAGCCTGAAAGGAATTAAGTCCAACTTAAAGTCCTTCCCTCCTAGTTCCCACTTGCAGATTAGATGAATCTCATTAATTGGAACAACCTCTAAATTCACTATTTCTATTCGCAATAATTCTCGCATTGGAATCACATTAAGTTTTAACTTGGCCAAAAATCTCGCGATATAAAATACTTAGTTGCTTCAGAATTAAACAGAATATTTGCAGTAACCAAATTGAGTAAAAGGTTACCTGCTATCACGCCCTAGCTGGGTTGGAGCAGTTGCTAGAATAATGTCTTGGTTGGTTGCAATTAAAGAACCTCAGTAGCTCTTTTCCCAAATTACATACCCCGAGATGTTTCTCCCCACATGACTTATGATCTGGTAGGGGTGACCGAAACTGGTTATAAAACATAGTCCTATATTGACCACCTCCCTGGGCGATACTCTTGCTTACCGGTTCGCTAAACCTGGTACCCACTACGGGTTGGGACACCGCTCCCCTCTCAGTCCTAATCGGAAACTTCTATTTATCGCTCTACCGCCTTGGCTTCCGAACTCCTCTTCTTGCTCTCTTCCTCTTTTTGACCTTGCTCACTCTCTGCCTCTACAATCGAGGCCTTTTTGCACATAGTCTGTTATCTCAAGTAATGACACTCGGTCCTGAATTTATTGTTTCAGCCCTTACTGAAATCTCCTTGCCTTTTTCTCTTTCGTGTTCACAAACTCCGGCACGAATCTCAACAGTTCAATAAATTTGGCTTTGTACACAGCCACTGACATCTTATCTTACTTAATCTCTAGAAACTTCAACTCCATCTGAGCCTCCATAAACCTGGGAAATACTTTTCCCCATGTGATAATCACATCAGTCTCCAGGGTTCCTTTAGGTTCCCACTAATAATTTGCTTCTCCTTTCAACATATAATTGGTGAACACGGTCTTTTGTGTCTCTTCTATAGGCACTATCTCAAAGCTCTTTTCCATTTCTTTCAGCCAAGCTCTGGCCTTAACAGATTAGCAGTCCCTTGAAATTTCTGGGGGTTTTAACAACCTAAAGGCCTTAAAGACATTAGTAACTGGAACATGATCAACCTGGGTTGAGGGTGACAATTTAAATTATCTCGAAGAAGATTCATAATTTGGTCCATGGGGTTTCCGCTCTGGCCTTCCCCCTCGTTAGTATCCATAGTTTCTTCTTCATTGTAATCCTCTAAGTCGAATTCATTATATTCGACTTCCTCGTGTTCTTGGTTATTTTGGTTTACCAATTCAGCAGGGTTTGCTCTAGTTCCCCAATATGTCGGGGTGGCATCGTTATGCTAATATTAAAGATCACCAATATAACATTATTCGCGTCTCTCCTCATTATGTTAAAGTCGCTTAATAACTCGCTTTGCCACAAATACATTCTTCATTCCTCTTTAGTTACTCGCAACGTTGTGCCCACGCACCTGATTTGATGCGTTAACAAAAGACGACATCCTGTCGAGAATATACACGTAGCTCCTAGTGATATCCCACTCTTGCAATTCTGCGTCAGACTTATTGGTCTTCTCCTCCAGCAGTTCGGAGCTTGCTGCGTTGATTGCAGGAGCATGAAACTTTTCGAAAATTATTCTGTCGATTCTCGCTTTCCGTGCCGAGCTATAATGGCTTAACGGACGAAATGATTTCATATTATCGCATAGCATTCTCATCTTGGGACACGCTAAAATCTTCCTTATAGGACATAGATTCCTCAATAGTATAGCGAATACCCTTCTTGGTAGAATCGCTGTTTATCATGTATTGAACCCTTATTATCGGAACAATACTTTCAACCAATTCAGGTAACGTAATAACCTTAATAGTAAAAGAATTAAGAATCTTGATTCTTGCCTAATATGTCTCCTCAAGGACCCTCTATAAAGAGCTATGAGTAGCAAGACTCGGGTTTTCCAATCAACCCATGGTATTGGGGTATCGTTTTCATCCCGCTTTCTCCGGAGACTTAGCTCCACTTCTATATCAACATTATAAAAATCATGTACAATTTTCTCCTTTCCTCATTTTGTCGATCTTAAACGATCCCATCAATTTCCGTATAACACTTCACACAAACACTTCAACATAACTCCTGGTAGTCCATCAACAAACTCTATCGGCTCAACCAATGGACTCTCTTTTGCATATAACTCTTAGCACTCTTTTCTCTGAGTGCTACAACTCATTCTCTTCCCTTAATGTCGGCTTTTCAATCAACTGTTAATAACTCAACCAATGCCTCAACTCTTAAGGCTAAGGTCCCCTTGGGTACTACTGTCGCGACTACTCCATAGTAATCCGACTACGAACTCGATGAAAGTTCTTGTTAACTTTTAGATCCTCAGTCTACCCATTTTACTCTTACTGTTTCCAAGACTTATAACCTTTGGCTCTGATACCATTTCTGTAACACCCCCAAATCCAAGGTCGTGAATTCGGGTTGTTACGATCACTTATTAATTAAATAATTCTCTTTTCACAA
Organism: Apium graveolens; assembly: GCF_009905375.1. NCBI lineage: Eukaryota > Viridiplantae > Streptophyta > Magnoliopsida > Apiales > Apiaceae > Apium > Apium graveolens. The sequence continues at coordinate 128,149 of NW_027420385.1, forward strand.
TATTACTCGACCTTTTATTCAGACTCACACACACACAGGTTATATGCTTGGAAACATTATTAAATAAATCATTTCCACTTATCTACCTGACGGGGCTGGCGCACAAAAAGCCTACGGAACTCACGAGCGTTCCTTACCCGCCTAAGGACAACAGTCCTGGTCTGATCCATGCTGGTAGTCTGTTGTGATATGATATATAAAAGCAAGGGTGAGCATTAAAGCTCAGCAAGGTATATATCCCCATAATTAAGTATGTAAGGATAAATAAAACCAATAATTATACTTTGTATCTCCAAAGCGTTCTGAAAGTTTATATGCTTATCAAATTTATAAAATTCTCAAAATCAACTACAATAGTATATCCACTGAATACTTGTATTCATCTCCTTCTCAAAATCATTTTATACTCGTACTCATTTTATTTCAAAATCTCAAGATGTTACTCGAACCAAGATTCTCATATGGGTGTGATATATATTCGTCAACATCCCAATTTAAAACTCAGCCTTATCGGCAGATTTCTCAAATGGATTTGATATATAATCATCAACATCCTTATTTAAACTCAGTCTTATCGGCAGATTTCTCAAATGGATTTGATATATATTCATCAATATCCTTATTTAAAACTCAGCCTTATCGGCTCTCTGTTGTATATTTCACAACAGTTTTTCCAAAATGGAAGAAAGGGACTATACTGGAATAAACCACGTATCGGTGATCAGCCGAATACGAAATTTTCTCTACTAGTAGAAGGAATACAAACCTAGCCGCCTTTGGGCTCATCAAGACACTACACGGTGGTTGCCCATTGCCGTGCAAGTCCGAAAGTCAATGGTCACATAGACCATATAACCGTACAATGCGCCACTCCGCGCTTGCATAATGCGCAAGGTCGTGAATTCGGGTTGTTACGATCACTTATTAATTAAATAATTCTCTTTTCACAATATTACTCGACCTTTTATTCAGACTCACACACACACAGGTTATATGCTTGGAAACATTATTAAATAAATCATTTCCACTTATCTACCTGACGGGGCTGGCGCACAAAAAGCCTACGGAACTCACGAGCGTTCCTTACCCGCCTAAGGACAACAGTCCTGGTCTGATCCATGCTGGTAGTCTGTTGTGATATGATATATAAAAGCAAGGGTGAGCATTAAAGCTCAGCAAGGTATATATCCCCATAATTAAGTATGTAAGGATAAATAAAACCAATAATTATACTTTGTATCTCCAAAGCGTTCTGAAAGTTTATATGCTTATCAAATTTATAAAATTCTCAAAATCAACTACAATAGTATATCCACTGAATACTTGTATTCATCTCCTTCTCAAAATCATTTTATACTCGTACTCATTTTATTTCAAAATCTCAAGATGTTACTCGAACCAAGATTCTCATATGGGTGTGATATATATTCGTCAACATCCCAATTTAAAACTCAGCCTTATCGGCAGATTTCTCAAATGGATTTGATATATAATCATCAACATCCTTATTTAAACTCAGTCTTATCGGCAGATTTCTCAAATGGATTTGATATATATTCATCAATATCCTTATTTAAAACTCAGCCTTATCGGCTCTCTGTTGTATATTTCACAACAGTTTTTCCAAAATGGAAGAAAGGGACTATACTGGAATAAACCACGTATCGGTGATCAGCCGAATACGAAATTTTCTCTACTAGTAGAAGGAATACAAACCTAGCCGCCTTTGGGCTCATCAAGACACTACACGGTGGTTGCCCATTGCCGTGCAAGTCCGAAAGTCAATGGTCACATAGACCATATAACCGTACAATGCGCCACTCCGCGCTTGCATAATGCGCCACTCCGCGCCTGGTCACTGCCCGATACCACTCCGTGCCGGGCAGGCCACATTCCAGTCCCAAAACATTTATATCTTTTGCTCAAAATCCTTTTTCGAAGGAATAGGTCGTTAAAAGTTGACCTGTAAATAAGATGTTTTATTCATTACTTTTAACTCAATTGATCTTTGGGAGTTGTCGGAGTTTTGAATTTAAAATCATTTTCAAATCCCTATCTGTAGTAGGGTGACACATATATTACTCACTTGTTCTTTATTGAACGAGGAAGCAAAACTCTTATGCTTCTAGACTAAGTTCCCTAAGGTTTTGATACGTTTCAAATGATTAATCTCTTTCAAGAGTTTTGAATAATTTAGAAAGTACCTTTGGGAAATATGTCTATTTTTAAATAAGTTTTTAGAAGTCCGAAGACATTAAATATCTAAGGTCTCATAATAATCTAAGAGGGATTTAATGAATTGATAAAATCTTATAAATAAAACATCTCTGTATAAGGTTCAATGAATTGATAAAATCTTAAGTACAAAGTATTTCTAATTAAGGTTCAATGAATTAATAAAAAACCTTAAATACAAAATATTTCTGAATAAGGTCCAACGAATGGAGACACCTTAATCAAATAATCAAAACAGGATTTGGTATCCTATAATTGCTCTTTGAATAGTTAAATCTTTATTAAATAACGTGAAATGATTTATAAACTATTCAGTATATTTTTAAATACTTTCTTTATATTTAATAATCCCTTAAGTATCGCTTTATAAAATAATCAATCAAGTAAGGGTGTCCCTTAAATGAATAAACCAATATTTCTCGAAGTTTAAGTCAAAATCTCAATCGTTCGCTTGATATATATATTACGCGAACGTACTTTGTTTATCGAAATAGAAATCTTTCGCGTTCGGCTCTCTCCGGAATTAAATCGTTATTAAAATATTTCCGACTCCCATTATCCTATATTATATTTGAAATACGTTTCAATTTCTCATACTCGTGTAAAACGAAATTTGTTTTCGTAAACAATCGCATAATTCGTATGCATTGATATCATAGACAAGCATATATATTTGAACTGTAAATCATGCCATCAATATCACAACAGTATATAAATATATAGCATGGATAGTATGAGATAGGGTTTCGAAAACTTGCCTCGAGTAATCGAAGTGGTATGGTATCTAGTGTTTGGTTGGCGATCTATAAACAAGAACCAACAGTCTAAGTTAGTACGCGATTAACGTCTCGTTTTTATTAAGCAACTTTCGCAACTACTCAAGTATAACGAATCTCCGATCGTCACATTCTCAACACTTATATTCTCACTTTATAACATGGTCGAGTTTTGAAATCGATCGTTCGCTTTAGAAAATTCATTTCGAGTTTTAAGCTCGAACGTGAGAAAACGCGCGTCAAAACTTGGTTTTTATGCGTTTCTCGCTTGCGCTCGCTTTACCAAAATATTTTTGTAAAATCGAAAAATTAATATTTTCTCAAAATTCTTTTTGGAAAGTCTTCTCTACTGTCATATCCATTTTTTATAATTTTTCCAGAATCTCGAAATTATTTTAAGTCCTTCAAAATCACCATGCAAGTGGACTTAAGTGCAGTTGGCTAATCGCAGAAATGTTTTACACTAAAACGACCATAACTCCTAAACCGTAAATCTCCTCATGATGATCTACACATGTATAGAAACTACAAAACAAGATCTATCTGGTTATGGCCAGTGGTGTTCAAATTTTAACCATTTTCATGGCCGAATGTCCTGCAGAAAACAGATAAAGTGCAAGAATGCCCAAACTCAATTTCTACTACTTGATCTTAACACAATCACTACCTATAACCATCATAAACACAAGTACTTCTCAAGATCCACCCACATACACCTTATATGCTCTATATAGTACCACATACATGGATTACAACTCAACATCTCAAGCCTTTAGCAAGAACATAATCAATACAAACTCAAACAAACACAATCCTTTGGATCTTAACACTACAACAAACATAACTCTTAAATCCAACCATAAAACCTTAAAGGGTTGAAACTTATACCTTCTTGGACACTAGAAAAGGTAGTGCTAGGATTATTGAGGCTTGGTTTGCTTAGAAAACACTTAGAAGGGCTAGCTCCTTAAGAAACAAAACCAAGAAACAAGTTAGAATTTCGGAGTTACATTTCAGCACCTCATTCAAACATTTTTATAAAATTGAAAAAAAATAATTTGAGGCTGAAATTTGGTACGAAGCTTACCCATGATATAGAGAAGATATGGTAAAAAATTTCATGATATTTGAATGAGTATATTTTGAGTTATGAATTTTTCTTTCTCCCTTGCTCAGAAAATCCGAACTGCTGGAATGAAAAATGGGAGAGCTTTAAGTGAGGGAAAAGGGGTTGTTTTCTTTTGTGGCTAAAGTGTGGGAGTGTATAATGAATATATGGGATGTATGCAGCAGATTTGACAATAATTTGGCAAAGGTATGGGTTGGTTTGATTGTGTGGTGAAGTGAGAAAAGGGAGAAGTATGGCTTGTGTACTTGTTTGTCTCCCATCACTATTCAACACTATTCTACTAACTATTCTAGTTAGCTTCTAATCATCTAGTTACACTCCTAACTACTAGTTAGGACTTGGTTATGCATGGCCAACTTGCATGGGATTTAATTTCTCATTCGTTTATTTATCGTAAACGCAATCGTCGTTCCATTCCGATAGTTTCCACGTATAACGACTTGTTTCGTAGCGATTTCTTTTATCGCTTATAATCCTATAACCAATTCCATTCCTTCTCTTGATCATAGAAACACCTTGATATATTATTTATTTCACGTAGTATTCCCGGTTCTACGCCATTCTTTATGGATACGAAAACACGTAGTATAATTGTGAATCTTCGAATTCCGTCGGCTTTTACATTCACTTATTTTCCTCGATAAACAAGAATATGATCTCGGATTCTCAAAATTCCACTATTCATTTTATGATGATCCCCATACGTATTACTTAATTAGCTCAAGTTACTATTCACAGAAGTTTTAAAATATTACAAAAATCAGGGTTCTTACATCAGGATATAGTGCAGTGTATTTAACATGATCATAGGTTATTAAGGCTTGTTTGACAGATAAAGGAATTAAGAGGGGTCTTAACACAACCTTCTTATTATCAGTAGATAATAAGTCAGTAAAAGCTCTTTTAGCTATTCTGAATGATGAAATTAATTCACCAGCATTTTGGGGTGTATTATCACAACAGAAACTATAGATAAGCTGACAGAATCTAGAAAAATAAACAGCAGATCTATCTTCATTCATTATGTCCCCAATAAAACCTAAAACAACACTTGCATAGTCAAAATCAGTTTGATTTATGAGAGCATACCCGATTTGTTGGCTGGATACGGGAATTGCATCAAAATTGGAACATTTGTTTGCAAAAGCCTTGATTATGCAATCAAAGAAGAAACTCCATTCCCTCCTTATGAAAGATCTCTTCAACTGGCTCAGCTTTGCCAATGTCCTCTCATATCCCAGATTGGCCATCATGTTTTGAAGAACTGGATCTTCAACAGTAGAATAGACACAGTTCTCAGGTAGCTGCAGTGCTTGTCGAACCGTAGACAAAGTTACAACATACTCATCCTCCCCTGATGAAAAAATAATACTTGGGGACCCTTGAGCACCACCATCATCATATACACCGCTTCTCCAGAACTCTAGTACTTGAGTACCAGAGACTGCTTCAGGTTCAGTCAGAGCATACCCAATATCAGAACTAGCAAGAAAGTCCTGAATGAAGTGAAGTTCAGACAGTGCTTCTGACTTGCTAAGAATAGCAGAGAAATTATTAGGAACAAACGTAGCTCCATCAAAAATTATGTCCTTGGGTGCCATGAGAAATTCGTGAGAAAGAAAGTTTCCAGTAAGGTGTTTGATAGAATGTCTGTATGAAGAATCGTCAGTACATGAGAGAGAATAAAAGTAAAAAGAAAGAGATAAAATATGAAAGTAAATAAAAGATTTTACAATCTTTTCTCTCTTTTACTTATACACGGTAGTAAAAGTAACCGTTAAGACACATGTCAGACATGCAGCAGTAAAAGATAATTAATGGGCACGGGTATTCAGTAATCATTACTTATCACATGCAGTTTTTCAAGGAAAAACCATTCCACTTATGTTGTGCATATGTTGTGTACTTGATGATTTCATAAACAAAACATCTAAGTAGATTTTACTTAGTGAAAATATGTAGCACTCGACGGATAAGAATTATAGTCCCGACGGATAACTCATTATAGTCCCGACGGATGACTAACTTATTATCCATCGAGAGAGTAGCTTATGTAATAATAAGTTTGTAGCACAGTCATGTATGCACCTTTGTATAGAATCTGTAGTAGCATATAAGTCATGTTGACTTTAACTACATATGCAGAATAGGTTGATTAATTGTACATAAATGATGTCTTGTAATTCTGCATAAGTGATATAGAGTCAAGTGCCAAAATAGCTACCGACGGATGATTAACAAAGCCATCGACGGATGATCAAATGACTATCAACGGATGTTTAATATAGCAGTCGACGGATGATCAATTAAATCATCAACGGATGTTCTGAAAGTCGAAGGATGATCATATGAAGAATTCAAACAGCAGTTGAATAGTGAAAGCTGACACACAGCCGTCGAGATGTATACAAACACACTGTGGAAGCCCATTAACTGGGTAATAGAGGACGAAAAGCAGCAAAGCTTAAGACTGTTAGATTTTATATTTGTTCAGTCTTTTTGACTTTGTAATCTTGGTATTATATAAACCAAGAGAGTAGCAAATAAATAAAAACACACTGAGATGGCTGAGAAACACAAAAAAACAGAGAAATCTTTGTAAGCAGAATCATTAGCATTTCCTGTATTCTCAGTAGTTCCATTTGTAAGCAGCTGTGAGCATTTCTGCACACAGAGTCCTCTCGATATATTATATATATCTCTGGTGGAATTGTTTAAATCCACCAGAAAGTTTTTAAAGACTCTTGTTTTTAATTACTTATGTTTTGATTCAATTAAGTTTACATTCCGCATTGTGCTAATCAAAACAAATATATCTATAATCGAGTTGAACATTTTTATTTCAAGAAAAAGGTTCAAGAATTCCATTCAACCCCCCTTCTATAATTCTTGCTATATTGTTAAGGGACTAACAATTGGTATCAGAGCAATCTCTTAATCTACAAAGAGTTTAAAGATCAAAACAATTCAGCAAGATGAACAAGAAAGATGTTGGAGTCAAGATTCCTTTTCCTGATAAAGATAATTACCATCATTGGAAGGTAAAGATGCATCTTCATATGCTTTCTCAAGATGAGGCCTATGTGGACTACATAGAAAGAGGCCCTCATGTTCCAATGAGAGCTGCAACAGGAAACGAGCCATCTGTTCCAAAGCCAAGGCATGAATGGTCTGATCCTGACATTGAACAAGTCGGGAAAGATAAAAAGGCCATGAACATTCTGTTCAATGGTGTTGATGCAGACATGTTTGATAACATCATCAACTGCAAAACTACCAAGGAAGTTTGGGACACAATACAGATAATTTGTGATGGCACTGAGCAAGTAAGAGAAAATAAAATGTAGCTCCTGATTCGGCAATATGAGCATTTTCACAATGAAGAAAGTGAGTCACTCACTGACATTTTTAGTAGATTCCAAAAACTACTAAATGCTCTTAAGTTGCATGGAAGAGTCTATTAGACTAAAGACTCCAATCTGAAATTTCTCAGATCTCTTCCAAAGGAATGGAAACCAATGAAAGTCTCATTGAGAAACTCACAAGATTATAAGGAGTTTACTTTGGAGAGACTGTATGGCATTCTGAAGACCTATGAGCTTGAGGTAGAGCAGGATGAAAGAATGGAGAGAGGAAAGAAGAAAGGAGGATCCATTGCACTAGTTGCTGATCTGGAAAGGAGAAGGAAGTGAAGATGGAAGCTGTAGAATCAACTTCAAAGGTCTGTGCGAATAAGGGTAAGGGGCTAGCTGCAGAAAGTGAAGATTCATTGAGCCAAGATGACATGGAGGACATTGATGAGCACCTAGCATTTCTTTCAAGAAGATTTTCCAAGCTCAAGTTCAAGAAGAACTTTGGAGCAGCCAAGCCAAATAGAAACATGGTAGATGAGTCAAAATTCAAATGTTTCAAATGTGGCTTAGCAGGGCATTTTGCAAATGAGTGTAGAAAGTCAGATTCCAGTAAGAAAAGGTTTGAGTCCGTGGATTATAAGCAAAAATACTTTGATCTACTCAAACAAAAGGAAAGGGATTTTATTATACAAGAGAATGACAGGGCAGCTGATGGTTTGGATGAAGATGAAGATGTCAGCTACGTCAATCTAGCCCTAATGGCCAAGTCTGATAAAACAGAGACAAGTTCCTCAAGCAATCAGGTAATCACTACAAACCTTGCACATTTATCTAAAGCTCAGTGTAATGATGCAATAAATGACATGTCTACATAATTATATCATTTGCGTGTTACACTTAAGTCTCTCACTAAAGAAAATGCTAAAATCAAAGAAAACAACTTATTTTTAAGTGAGAGGAATAATTTGCTTGAGTCTCAGTTTGTCGAGTTTGAGAAACTAAAAATTGAGTGTAAGATTGCCAAGGAGGAATTAACTGAGTCCTTGAAAAAGGAAGAAATTTTGAAGAAGCAGCTCGAGCGTGAACAAGAGGTGATTAAAGCATGGAAAACATCCAGGGATGTTCATGCTCAAATCACCAAAGTTCAAGGAATCGAGTCTTTTGTGATGAAGCCTGGAAAAAGAATAAAGAGAAACTAGAACCTATTTTGGTAGATGGGTTGCTGACAGATGTAGACTCGACGGATGATGAGGACTATCCGTCGGATAACAAAAAGTGTTATTCATCGAATGATAAAAATCCTCATCCGTCGGCTGTAAGCAAACCCATTAGCAAATCCAAATTAATCAAGCTAAATGATAAGTATGGGTCTGTTTCCAAGAACTTTGTTTCAGGAGAGTCAAGTCAAGCTAAGAAAGGGAAAAAGGCTAATGTTGGTCACATGACTGTCAAACAGTTAAGTGACAGACTTGAGAAAATAGAGGTAAAAACAGAGACTAAAAAGAAAAACAATAGGAATGGTAAAGTAGGGATTAAAAAACACAATAACTACACACCTGATAAATATGCTCCTAGAAAAATCTGTGTCAAGTGTGGTAGTGTAAATCATTTGTCTTTTAATTGCAAATCTTCCATGCCTACTCCCATGTCTGTTCAGCCTCAATTTCCTAACATGAATTCCATGCCTCCCATGCCTGTTAATGCTATGCCTACACAGAATATAAATGCACAGTTTGCTAATATGCCATTTGCACCTAATCCATATTATGCTGCATACATTATGCCTCAAATGCCATTTAGCATGCCTTACTGGAATAACATGTTTGCACCAAGCATGCCATTTCCTGTTAGCCATAACATGCATGATAATTCTGCTGCATTTAGTAGTTTCAAAGGTACAACCCAATTGACTAAGGAAGAATCTGAAATTCCTAAGTCAAATGAGACAAAACCTAAGAAACAGAAGAAGAAAGCTAACAAGGAAGGACCCAAGGAAACTTGGGTACCAAAATCAACTTGATTTGATTTTGATGTGTGCAGGAAAACAGAAGGAATCTTTGGTACTTGGATAGTGGTTGTTCAAGACACATGACTGGTGATTCTACCCTGCTCACAGAGTTTAAGGAGAGAGCTGGCACAAGTATCACTTTTGGAGATGACAGCAAAGGTTATACTGAGGGATATGGCTTGATTTCAAAGGACAATGTCATCATTGAAGAGGTTGCCTTAGTGGATGGTCTCAAACACAATCTGTTGAGTATCGGCCAGCTTTGTGACAAAGGCAACTCAGTAACCTTCAACAAAGAAGCATGTGTTGTGACTAACAATCAAAACAACAAAGTGGTTCTCACTGGTGTGAGAAGAGGAAATGTGTACCTAGCTGACTTCAACTCAACTAAAGCAGAATCTGTAACTTGTCTTCTCAGTAAAGCAAGTCAAGATGAAAGTTGGCTATGGCACAAGAAGCAATCTCATTTAAACTTCAAGACCATGAATGAGCTGGTAAAGAAAGAACTAGTAAGAGGCATTCCTCTAGTGGAGTTTACAAAGGATGGACTGTGTGATGCCTGCCAAAAAGGGAAGCAGATCAAAGCATCATTCAGGAAGAAACTTGATTCAGCAATTGAAGAGCCTCTGCAACTGCTTCACATGGAATTGTTTGGACCAGTCAATGTATTATCAATTTCAAAGAAAAGATTTTGCCTAGTAATTGTAGATGATTTCTCAAAGTTCTCTTGGACATATTTCCTAAAGTCTAAAGATGAGGCTAGTGAAATCATCATCAATCACATAAGGCAAGTTAACAATAATCCTGATTTCAAAGTTAGAAGAATCAGGAGTGACAATGGAACTGAGTTCAAGAACTATGTCATGAGAGCATTTTGTGAGGAAAATGGGATCTTGCATGAGTTTTTAGCAGCAAGGACTCCACAACAGAATGGAGTAGTGGAAAGAAAGAACGGATCTCTTATTGAAATTCAAGCACAATGCTTGAAGAATCAAAATTACCAACATATTTCTGGGCTGAAGCTGTAAACATTGCATGCTACACTCAGAACATCTCTCTGATTAATCAAGCAAGATGCATGACTCCTTATCAATTATTCAAGAACAAGAAGCCAACTCTAAACTTTCTTCATGTCTTTGGCTGTAAATGCTATATTCTGATAAATCAAACTGATCAAAATGGGAAGTTTGATGCTAAAGCAGATGAAGGAATTTTTGTTGGATATGCTGTTGGTAAAGCATATAGAGTCTACAATCTAAGAACTAACATTGTTGTAGAATCTATACATGTTGTGTTTGATGATAAAAAGATTGAAGGACTGAAAGATGGAGATTACCATGAGAGCCTCAAATTCGACAATGTTGAGATGGTCAGTGATGGAAGTGATGATGAGAGTGATCAAGAAACAGTATCTAAGGATAATGCAGACAAATCTACCACCAATGAAGCACAAAACTCAACATCCGTCGAGTTGCAAAATGCTTCATCCGTCGGAAGGCAATCTGTGTTATCCATCGGTAGACAACTTACCTCATCCGTCGGTACTCAAAATTTATCATCCGTCGGTTTATCAAAAGGAGCAGGAAGTCAAGGCAGATCACCCATAGAAAGTACCCCTTTCTCAAATCAAAGATCCACAAACTCAGGGGGAGTTTCTAGCAATCAAAACTCAATCACACATCAAGACAACATTGAGGTCTCTTCATCTAGAGCTAATCTACCTCGACCAAGGAAATGGACAAAAGATCACCCCTTTGAACTGATTATTGGTGATGTTTCTTCTAGAGATCAAACAAGAAGAGCAACTCAGGAAGAATGTCTATACATCAGCTTTCTATCAAAAGAAGAACCAAAGAAGGTAGAAGAAGCTTTGTTAGATCCTGATTGGATTTTAGCTATGCAGGAGGAGCTAAACCAATTTGAAAGGAATAAAGTATGGAAGCTGGTACCCAAGCCTAAAGGAAAGAATCCAATAGACACCAAATGGGTATTCAGAAACAAGATGGATGAAAATGGCATAGTAAGGAACAAAGCCAGATTGGTTGCTAAAGGCTATTGCCAGCAAGAAGGAATAGATTTTGATGAAACATTTGCTCCTGTTGCAAGACTTGAAGCCATCAGAATCTTCTTAGCCTATGCAGCCCATGCCAATTTCAAGGTCTATCAAATGGATGTCAAAAGTGCCTTTCTGAATGGAGATTTGAAGGAAGAAGTGTATGTTAGTCAACCTCCTGGCTTTGAAGATCCAAATTTTCCAGAGTATGTCTATTATCTACTGAAAGCACTTTATAAACTAAAGCAAGCACCTAGAGCCTGGTATGACACGTTATCAAAGTTCCTTTTGGAAAATCACTTCACAAGAGGTACTGTAGATAAAACTTTATTTTTCAGAAATGTTAATGGCTCTAGCATACTTGTTCAAATTTATGTAGATGATATTATTTTTGGCTCTACAGATGAGAAACTTTGTAAAAAGTTTGCCAAACTGATGCAAAGTAAGTATGAAATGAGTATGATGGGAGAACTAACTTACTTTCTTGGTTTACAAGTTAAGCAAGTTAGTGATGGAATATTCACCAGTCAAACTAAATATATTTTTGATCTTTTAAAGAAGTTTGATCTAATGGATTGCACATCTGCAAAAACTCCCATGGTCACTGCAACTAAGCTTGAACTAAACACTACTGAAAAGTCTGTGGATATTTCAAGCTATAGAGGCATGGTTGGCTCACTTCTGTACTTAACAGCTAGTAGGCCAGATATAATGTTTGCTACATGTTTATGTGCTAGATTTTAGGCTGATCCTAGAGAGTCTCACTTGATAGCTATTAAGAGAATTTTCAGATATCTCAAGGGAACACCAAAACTTGGCATTTGGTATCCTAGAGATTCTGGTTTTGATCTAACTGGTTATTCAGATGCAGATTATGCAGGTTGCAGAATTGACAGAAAAAGCACAACAGGAACTTGTCAATTTCTAGGAAACAAGCTTGTGTCCTGGTTCAGTAAAAAGCAAAATTCAGTTTCTACTTCTACAGCTGAAGCTGAACATATTGCTGCTGGCAGTTGCTGTGCACAGATTTTATGGATGAAAAATCAATTGCTAGACTATGGTTTGCAAGTTGAGAGGATTCCTATTTTCTGTGATAACACAAGTGCAATTGCCATCACTGAAAATCCAGTGCAACATTCAAGGACAAAGCACATAGACATCAAGTACCATTTCATAAGGGAACATGTAATGAATGGTACTGTAGAGTTATATTTTGTTCCAAGTGAGAAGCAACTTGCAGATATCTTTACCAAGCCACTGGATGAATCCACCTTTTCTAGGTTGGTAAGTGAGTTAGGTATGCTTAATTACTCTTGAATTTATCTGAGTTATTTTGCAAGTTGAAATGTAGCCAGAAATTTAGCTGATTTTTAGTCATGGATGAAATTTTGGCTAAGTCAAATTTGCATCTCGACGGATGACCATTATCCATCGAGTTAAGTCATCCGTCGATATACTATTTGCAAATAAAAATCAATTACTTTTCGGGAATCTTTTAAATCTCGACGGATAACAGTTTATTCTCATCCGTTGAATTGTCTAAATCTTAACCGTAAATTTCCCGAACATTATCCATCGAGTATACTTACAACTTGTAAGCATTACACGACGGATAATGGGTGGAATTTTTACAGTTAATTTTTAAACGGCTATTTTAGGCAATTTCTATTGGGTAACTTATTTTTCTTTATTATTTTCATCCGTTGTTTTTGAGATAGTATAAAAGCTTATTTCATTTCAATTATTTTCTTTTATCATTCTCAAATTCAACTGCTTTTATTTCATTCTCTCTCAAGCAAATATTCTCTTTCTCTTCAAGCTTTCATTCTCTAACAATGGCACCTGTAGTAAAGATTATGTCTCAGACTGGGTTCTTTTTCGAGAAGAACAACTTCACTGCTTTGGTCAATAAGGGTATTCAGTAATCAGAAGACTATCACAAGATGATGGACTTTGTGAAGAACTGCAAGTTAAGTTATGCCATGCTTGAATCACCCACAATTTTCTTTGAAGTTGTTGAAGAGATGTGGACCTCTGCAATCTACAACTCTACTGACAAAACCATCACTCTAACTATCAAAGGTAATGAGTTCTGTATCAATAGTGATGTGATAAAAGCATGTTTCAAAATTCCTGATGATAATGTAACTTCACCACACACTGACACTGATATTATCAATATGCTTAATTCTATGCATTATGCACTTCCTACTACTAAGCTTAGTGATATTAGAAGATTAGGTCTTAGGAAGGAATGGAGTTTCATGTGTGATGTTGTGACTAAAGTTTTCTCTGGAAAAATCAGTAATTTTGATTATACGAACATTTCCATGCTTAACATGCTATACATGCTAGTTACAGATAAATTTTACAATTTCAATGACCTTGTCTTGTATGAGTTAGGTTTTAAACTAGGTGAGTTAGCCAAAAGGGGAAAGAATGTATATTATGCTAGATTTTTTATGCTATTGGCTAACCATCTTTGTCAAGAGATTGTACTTGAGAACCCAAACAACAAATTAGCTTGTTGGGTTCAAGAGAGAAGAATCATTACAGATTTGAACAGTGCCAACCATTATAGCGATGTGCCAATGTTCTACTTCCCTGTAATACAGACACCTCAAGTAAGTGAGGTAAGTTCATCCATACCCTCAACTATTCCAATCTCCTCAATTTCTTTGAGTTCAGGAGTAGATATGGCAACTGTGACAATGACCAAACAGTTGCCTACCAAAGCTGCCAAAACAACTGTAATTTCCAAATCCAAGTCAAAGAAAACCCCCTCTGGTATCTCTCAAAAGGTACCAATTGAAAAATCTACCAAAGCCAAAGAGGGGAGTGTGAAGGAGGGTCAGTTAGGTGAGGGAAGGGGTGAACATCAAAGAAACCCCAAGGATAAGGTTGGAGAGTTGTGTGAATCCTAGCCTAGCCACACTGCAGTTTTCCAACAAACTACAGTGCTTAAAAAGGACAAAAGCTCACTTCTAGCTGCATCTTCCCAAAAGGATGTGGCTATTGAACAAAGCTCTCAGCCAAGAGCACAGGCTAAAAGGGTTAGGGACATAAGCTTACCCCAAACTTACACAAGAAAGAAGAAATCCAAAACAACTGGGGATGCACAGGGCACACACACAGTGCAAACTGGTGCTAAAGACACAGTCCCTGCACTTTCTCAAATTCAGATTGATGTGGCTCCAATAAATGTGGAGTCAAAGCCAAAATCTCTTATAATAGAAGCCTCTGAAACACAATACTCACCAACAAACTCTCTGGAAGTGGATATGATAAACACTTCAATTCCTGATTCCCCTTCTTTAACTCTGATGGGGAAGCCAAAATCTAGTGCAAGTGAGCATCATCTTTTAGATGATTTTTTGGCTCACTTGCCAATTCTTTCAGATACTATTGTGACATCTGTGCCTCAAATAACTTCAATCAACACAGAGTCAACAATAGTTTCTCTTCCCACCTCATTCATTTCTACTCTCTCGATGGATATTTCCCATCCGTCGAGTAGTGATTGTATCCTGACGGATAAGCTTAACAGCAGTTATCCATCGGATAGCTTTACCACTCACCCGATGGATATCACTTATCCGTCGAGTGTCTCTGCACAACTTCAAACTTCAATTATTTCTAGTACAGAAGATTTAGTGGTAATACAGTCACTCTTAGGACTGAGAGAGGAGAGTGCATTGAGTGAGAGGCTGGGTTGCTCCCAGGCAAAAGGAGAGGAAAAGAGTGAATCTCAGCAATCCATTTATTCAGGATTGGCAAAAGTGAGTGAAAGGAGTCCCACCTTAGTAGGTGAAGGTGAGGGTGTGAGGGTGGGGAGCCAAGGTGAGACCCTGATGCAACAAAAGAGAGATTATGAGAGAAAGGCAGGTACAGGAGAAATAAGGGTGGATCCAACCATTGCTAGTGAGTCAATGATTGTGGATGATGCTGAAAAGGGAAGACAATTTCAGCAACATTACAAAGCTGAAATTGATAACATTTCCTTGGATGCTGACACTTTTACTCATCCTGTGTCAGCCTATCAATTGTTGGCTGCTCAGGGCAATGTGGAGGCAGAACAGACTTTGAATTTAGTACACACATCAGAATCTCTTCAAAGTGATAAAGTTGTTGTCAATAGGATGCCTTCTCAAGCTGGTGAGCCATCTGAAGAATTTGGAGTAAATTCTAATGATGATGACTCTGTTTCTTTGGATGGAAGCATGAACTTAGGGGGAGATGAAGGCCCAAGTTCTGTTTTAAATTTACCTGGATGGGCATGGACAAAGGAATTTACACCAGGACAATTTGATGTGTCTTTGGTCAAGCAAGTGATGGCTATTCAAAAGGCCCTTCAGGAAACTTCAGATGCTGGTACCAAGGCTATTCTTCAAGCTCACCTAGACTCTCTACATCTCATGAAGATCCAGCACTTAAGACAGAATATGAGTGTGGATGAACTAAAAAGAGATATAGCTGACTTGAAGACATACAATTCTGAGAAGCTGGATTCAGTAATGCCATATGGTACCATGCAAGATCTATTACTAAGATTGAGGAGAGAATCAGATTCTGAAAAGAAGCTAGCCAAGATGGAAAACAGAGTTCAAGTTATTGAGAATTCAGTGGCTATCCTTTTTCAAAATCAACAGACTCAAACAAATCTTCTCATGCAACTGGCTAAAGCACAAGGCCTAACTCCTCAACTTGATGATAATAAAAAGGGGGAGAGAGAATCAAGTAAGGGGGAGAAAGGACCAACTGAGGGGGAGAAACTTCAAGTACAAATCAGGAAAGTAATTGTACCTTCAATTACAGTCTCCAAGCCAACAGTTGCAGATGGTATAGATCTAATTAAAGCAGCAGCAGCAGCAAATTTGAAAGTTGCTGAAAAAGGAAAGTTAAGTTTGATCAACTGGAATAAGATTGATGAGGAGATACAGAAAAAGTTTGAACTAGTCAAGGAGCCAGTTCAGTCAGCCATCCATCACTCTCATGTCAAGCCAATCAGTGTGAATGAGATGAGCATGAACTATCTGGAAAAAGGACAATCTTCCTGCATCAAGTCTACAAAGGCTGAAATAATTCTTAAACCAAGGGCAAATTTTCCAAAATCATCTTGGAAGAACCCTATGGACACTGTGTATGAGACACTCAAGCCTGATGAAAAGAAGCTTTTGTTAAGATCTATTGTCTTCTATAGAGATCTAGTTGATTCAGCTTCAAAAAGGAGAATTGCTAAGATATTCAGAAATGGAAAGGAAATTTGTGTGGTAGCTGGACATCCACAATTTGCTCAAGCAAAGAAAGAAGAAAAAGCCAGATTAAAGCAGGAAAAGAGGCAAGCTGCTCTAGATGCAAAGAAGTCTAAACAAAAGAAAGAACAGATTGCTATCTTGGCCAAGCTACAGGCTGTAAACTCTTCTCAACAAATTCCCTCTCAACTATCTGAAGCTGCTGAATCAAAGAAGAAAATTAAAGAACAGAAGAAATCCCCAAGGAAGAAAGAATTGGCTAGAAGAACAAAAAGGAAACTGGATGTTGTTGACAAGGAATTGGAAGATCAATTTCCTAAGGAATCCACACCAACTACAACTCAAGCATCAAAGCCCTCTGTGGTATTTGAAGACATAAGGGTGGTGGATCCCTACAGGAACATACATGGTGAACCTATTGTGCCAAAGGATGAGCCAATAGAGTGGGATAAAATACCAATTCCTGACTTCAACTTACCAATCCTTAGCAAGCCAAAAAGGACAAAGTCAAGGGCAGTCAAGAAAGTGAAGTTGTCACCTCTCAAATCCAAGTTAGTAGTTAAAGCTCAACCCAAGGTCAACAGGGGAGACTACTTGTACTTGTGTGACATCAAAGAATTTTCAGATCTAAATCTTTATCTGGATGAACTGGATGAAGTAAGGACAATTGATGCATACAGAAACCTACCTGAAAGGTTGGTGTTCAAGTACAAAGGAGGAAGGGAGATTCAGTGGCCACTTCACAGGATTCTTCAAGAAAGCCAAGTTGTGCTGATTAAAGTCTATTCATCCTTCAAGAAAAATTTTGGGTTCAATGTAACTGCAAGAAGACTAGTATTGAAGAAGATTGAAGAGCTGAGGAGTGTTAGAGCTAAAGATGCACTCCCAAAGACTCTAATCATCCCATACACAGGGAAAAGAGTGCATCTAAGGCCCTACTAGCTGATGGAATTCATGGATGACAAGGGTGTAAGAAGATTCTTCAGATTAGAAGACCAATTGAGTATCTCTAGCAATGAGACTCTCTTGGAAATGCAAGAAAAGCTAGATCTCTCAGAATCTAATGAACTAGAATTCCACAGGCAGCTCCAGAATCAAATTGAAGAAAATAACAGAAAGCTTGGAAGAAGATCCAGACCTTCAAGGAACTAGAAAAATCTGCTCAGGCTAGAGGAGCATCTTGAATTGACTGTAAGCCAAACCTTGATCATTTTAATTAATTGAAGCACTTTCAGTTTTATCTACTTATCTTTAAAGATATATGTTCAGGATGTTTTGTTATCATCAAGTATCTCTTAATTTATGGCTACAATTCCAGTAGACATAAATTGGGGGAGATTGTTGTGCATATGTTGTGTACTTGATGATTTCATAAACAAAACATCTAAGTAGATTTTACTTAGTGAAATTATGTAGCACTCGACGGATAAGAATTATAGTCCCGACGGATAACTCATTATAGTCCCGATGGATGATTAACTTATTATCCATCGAGTGAGTAGGTTATGTAATAATAAGTTTGTAGCACAGTCATGTATGCACCTTTGTATAGAATCTGTAGTAGCATATAAGTCATGTTGACTTTAACTAGATATGCAGAATAGGTTGATTAATTGTACATAAATGATGTCTTGTAATTCTGCATAAGTGATATAGAGTCAAGTGCCAAAATAGCTACCGATGGATGATTAACAAAACCATCGACGGATGATCAAATGACTATCAACAGATGTTTAATATAGCAATCGATGGATGATCAATTAAATCATCAACGGATGTTCTGAAAGTCGTCAGATGATCATATGAAGAATTCAAACAGCAGATGAACAGTGAAACCTGACACACAGCCGTCGAGATGTATATAAACACATTGTGGAAGCCCATTAACTGGGTAATAGAGGACGAAAAGCAGCAAAGCTTAAGACTGTTAGATTTTATATTTGTTCACTCTTTTTGACTTTGTAATCTTGGTATTATATAAACCAAGAGAGTAGCAAATAAATAAAAACACACTGAGATAGCTGAGAAACACAAAAAAACAAAGAAATCTTTGTAAGCAGAATCATTAGCATTTCATGTATTCTCAGTAGTTCCATTTGTAAGCAGTTGTGAGCATTTCTGCACACAGAGTCCTCTCGATATATTATATATATCTCTGATGGAATTGTTTAAATCCACCAGAAAGTTTTTAAAGACTCTTGTTTGTAATTACTTATGTTTTGATTCAATTAAGTTTACATTCCGTATTGTGCTAATCAAAACAAATATATCTATAATCGAGTTGAACATTTTTATTTCAAGAAAAAGGTTCAAGAATTCCATTCAACCCCATTAATCAAGGTCGTTCAGTTTTATTTTAAATTTTTAAACTGTTCCCACGTAATAAATTTTTATTACTGCTTTACCAATATTCTGTAAAATTATGACCAATGAGAGAATGACCATTAATAAACCAAGTAAACAAAGACTGCCACGTCAGAATCAGAACTTGATTTGTATCAGAGCTAAAAAGGTCATCAGAATATGGTTAGTATCAGGATTTAAAATGTTATCAGAATGTAATATCAGAACTTAGACTTATATCAGAACTTAACAGTCATCAGAACATGATTCCTTAACTCGAAAAGTGAATGCCCATTTCTGTAATTCTTCAAAAAATCTGATTTCGTTTCTTCAGAACTTAATCATCAGAACTTCCATCATTACTTGTCCTCAGAATTTATGCAACTGACACTTAAACGTTCATCTAAAACAATATTTATCACCACTAATTATAATATGTAATAGATGATGTCAAAGAATTATGCCTCAGAAGAATGTCAAAGATTACTGGAGCTAATAATATCATCAACATCTATGATCTGAGTTTATCAGAAAATCAGAAGAGTTGAAGGCAGCAGGCAAGAGCAGAATATCAAAGGATGGAAGATTTCTGAATATAAAAGCTGGCTCTTTGTCAAGTTATAGGATAGGGATGTTAGCTAAATATCCTAAGCCAGATTTGTTGAAACTAATAGAGGCTCTAACTGACACCCCCATTCTAGAAGAATTGGAAATACTTGTGCAAATTAAGAACATAATTGAGAAAGAATCAGACAGCTCAGTCTTTACTTAATTATTGTAAACTGTCCAATGTATAAGTGTTATATCAACTTTTGTATCATTTTATTTTCATTCTTTAACTTGGGGTTAGTCTTGTTAACAGGCATGAGTTTGTGATAAGAAATCTTCTCACAAATTGGGGGAGATTATTGTGCAAGACATGCCTGTATCATAACAAGACTAAGTCAGATTGATAACCCTAAGATTAGTTGTATTGTAACCTTAATCTGTAATTCATACTTGTAACACTTAATGTCTGTAAAATATAAATGGAGTAGACTGGAGCATTTTTCTCTAAACAGTGTCAAGCCTAAGAATTTTATCTGGAAGAAGATCAAGAAGATCATGCCTCAGAAGAATTATGAAGAAGCTTGGAGTTGAATAAATCTGTTTGGTGTAAAACATTCTAAGTCAAGATCTCTACAAGTCACAGAATTAGTGTTATAGAGAAATCATTCGAGAACTCCAGAATGATTTATCGAGAAGTCATTTAAACTCTAGAGAGTACCGACGGATGAGTAACATCTACCCGACGGATGAGCAATATCTACTCGACGGATGAGGAATGTCTACTCGAAGGATAAGTCATCACTGCTCGACGGATAAGCAACATCCACCGGGTGTAGAGAACTCAGAAATTGTTTGTCGAGAACTCAGAGATATCAACAAGTATACATTCATTAGAGAACTCTGAGTTATCGATAAGCCAAAGTCCATTAGAGAACTCTGAGTTATCGATAAACCAAAATTCACTAGAGAACTCAGAGTTGTCGATAAGTCTAGGCAACAATGAAGTTTCAGAGATATCGACAAGCCAACATGCCTATTGAGATGTCGAGTTCTCTACAGCTTAACTGAATATCTCGAAGTGCAGAAATTTCTCTAAGTACAGAATTACGGAACAGTTCAATATCCAAGGTTGCAAATCAACAAACAATTCACACAGCTGGATTGACGAGTCTACAAAAAGCAGCTTGAGAGATGTGCAAGATCAACGACAAAGATTAACTGATAGAGGAGATTAAAGTTAACACGGGATGCTAAAGATATGCTAAGCCAGAAATGGAAGATTTGATTTTCTATAAATAGAAATGATAAGTGACAGTTTAGAAAAGCTAATAGAATGTTTATTATCCACTGTGTAAACCAACTGTTAACTGAGTTATAAAGTTAACACTGGTCCTCTAGTTGAGCAAAGAAAAGAACAATCAGAATAGAAAATTGTGTGTTCTCTCTCAAGAAAGAAGTTAAGTTCTAAAACAAGAACTTAGAGATGTTGTAGCAAAACACTGATTGATTTTTAATATAAAATTAAGTGAGTTTTGAAGATCTTTGTTTTACATATTTGCACAGCTATTTATGTTTAACATACATTCTACTAAATCATTAACAACTACCAACTGCTAAAGCCTAAGTCGATCGAAAATCAAACATTTAAGCCAAAACACATTCACCCCCCCCCCCTGTGTTGTATTCATACCTAACAAGTGGTATCAGAGCAAAATCTGAAAGTAAACAGATTAGATCTTGGAAAAATGAATACACAGAAAATCAGTAGTATCAAGATTCCTCCCTTTGATAAGGCCAATTACACTTTATGGAAAAAGAAAATATTGTTGATTATAAGAATGGCCAATCATCTCTACATTGGTATCCTCAAGAATGAGCCCTTCACTCCTGTAGTTAGAGTTGAGGAAACCGATGGAGATATGGTTATTCCATCTCATTATGCTCCCAAGGATCCTTCTGAGTATACTGAACCTGAAAGAGAGAAAGTTTCCCTAGACAGTGCTTTGCAACTGATACTAATTGAGTCACTTGACAATGTAATGTATAATAATATTGTCAACTGTGACACTGCTAAACAGATCTGGGAAAAGATTGAAATACTCTGTGAAGGAACTGAGGAGGTTAGGTCAAATCAAAGAAGGATATTGATTTTTTAGTATGAGGGTTTTATGACTAAACCAAAGGAGGGTATTACTGACGTGTTTGAAAGGTTTAATAAGCTGATAAATGACTTGCAGCTTCATGATAAATTTTTATAATGTTGAAGAAGTGAATTTGAAGTTCTTGCTCACTCTCCCTGACCATTTGGAACAAAAGAACTCTGCAATCAGAGAAGGAAGGGATCTGAGTAGAATCACACTGGAAGTGCTCTATGGGGTTCTGAAAACTTATGAACTTGAAATAATTCAAAAGAAGTCATTAAGGGCTGGTCAAGGATATGTAATGGATGGCTCAAGTGCACTGATTGTGAATGATGGCCAGACTTCTAATGATGAGCAAAGATCCCCAAATCCAGCAACTTCTACAAGTGAGAAAAGAGTCAATGACACTGAAGAGCAAGTCACACTACTAGAAATATGGGATTAGACATCGGTTCAGAACTGATGTTAAAAAAAATCTGAACCGATGTCTTCGCGTGTGATGTTAAATGTCATCAGCCTTTGACATCGGTTAACAACCGATGTCTATTATAGTGCTATACATCGGTTTTAAGATTAAATGTGATGTCTTTGCAACAAATTCCAGCTTATATTACAGTATTTTAAGGTGAATATGAGTATATTATGAGGTATTTATCCATTAAAACATAAAATCTACAAGCTCTAAAAGCCATTTATTAAAATTCTTTTGAACAAACTGATGTGAAATGCTAGATCAGACATCGGTTAGATTAGTTGCCCGATGTGAAATGTTTGATCAGACATCGGTTACATTAGCCCCCCGATGTGAAATGATGGATAATACGGGTGTTCTTCACGAAACCGATGTTAAATCTTTTTGTTTAACATCAGCCAATTTTTCTAACTGATGTTATTTGACTTAAAATACATTGAGTTTTTTTTCGGAACCGATGTCAAATGACTATTTCACATTGTTTTTTTAGTTCTTTTTCGTTTAATATTATTTTACCTGATGTCTTTTATACATTTTTTACATCGATTTACATTAATCATTATGATGTTAATGTTCTGTAAATTGCATGTCATCCTGGTACTATTTACAGCCACAAGGAACCAATTGCATCTACAACAAAAAACAACCAAACAATGCTAACATCCCAACAAAAAATATCCAAAAACATCCAACAGAAACATAAAAATAAATTGATAGCAGATTTCTTAACATTCACTACAACAAACTCAATTCGTACATATATTCAAGTCTAAAATAAACATCCCAACCAAAAATAATAAAATCCAAATTCCCTAGTTATTACATCCGACATTATTAACATCTCTAATGCTTGCAAGTACCACTAACTGCATCATGATATTGCGCAATTGCCAAAATATCAGCTAAATTCCGTAGCCAATGTGGTAAAAGTTGGCTGCAACTTTATTACTTGACCCAGAAAACATACCTTATATATAATGTAGGAAATATATGAAATGAAAAAGCAGTACTGAGGTTCATGAGGGTGAAACATACCCACTCAACCAGACTCTCGTCACCCAGTGGCTGAGATCCATCCACAGGTTTACGCCCAATGATGAGCTCTAAAAGAACTACTCCGAATGAGAAAACATCATATTTTTCAGTCAGCTTTCCACTTAATGCATACTCTGGAGCCATGTATCTGACAAATCACCAGCCAAGATTCATCAGATAAATTGTAAATAAAAAAAATGAAGGATAAAACCCTGATGATTGTAGCCACGGAATTATGTTGGACAAAAGAAGATTGAACACTTAAGTAAAACAAGGAAAACCAGGGTGTCATTGTTGCAACAATTTGAGTACCTCTAGGCTTTTTTATATGAAAAGTAAATATAGGGTGTCATGTTGTCTCAAGATTACACGAGTAGTGATGTCCTGCTTATTTGCCAAAATCAGTAGTGATGATCCTGATACCTCTGTTATAAAGAAAGAAATAAAAATTATGTATCAAAAAGATAAATAGATATACTTGACGAAACTCTTAAGCTACAGAAAAGATAGCAACACGTTTATAATATATAGAAAGTTCAATGACACAGTGAATTTCACGTTTATTTAATATTAAAGCTAACCCGTCTTCCTAAAGAAGACTTTCCCAGATAGAATTACAAAAAGCATTGCCCAGAGTGTGAAATAAATCCAACATCGTAGGTTCCAAAACCTTGACATCTGGATTTATGGACCTGACCTGTCAGTAAATAATTGCTAGCACATATAAGATTCCCAACAGGCTCAGATCCAAGAACACTGCCACAGAGTAGAGTTTCTAAAGTTCATTTATAAGCTATGTAGCAGTAAATTCTAGAAAGGAGATAATTGACAGAACATGACCAGCTTAAAGATGTCTAACATACGCAGGAGACCAGCACACAAAGATCAGGATTTCAGCGGTAGTGGGAATACTACATTACCTATCTCGAAAAAAGGCAGGAAACAAGCACACGAAAAGTTTATAAATTATGCTTTAGTCAACACTTATTAATGACAATGTTATGTTTGCATCATGACTTTCGTAAGCACTCATTAACTCTTAATACAAGAAAAATCTAAGTGTTGGTTAATCTAGGTACTTCACAAATGAAAATACTTTACTCATCGAAGAGAATACTAGAGGCTGATGTGGACTGGAGTACTGGACAACTATTTTTAATTTTGTAAACGCAAAATATTCAAGTCAAGAGCACAAATAGTTCATACACAAGTAGTTTAGGTAAGGCTGCCTAATAGGTCCCTTAGTAACAAGAATCACTAACCCCTGCCCAAAAATGATTAGCAAGTCAGAAACAATCTAACTATCCCAGACCAATCACAAAGCGTAAAGGAACAAAAGACAAGTCAGACACAAGGTAATTATGTTTTGGCACTTGTCTGTACCTTTGATCTATGAATACCAAGGTTGCAATGAACACCGGAGCATTCAATGCACATCAGAACACCAAGATTTAAGGACGCCCAATCAGGCTCAAGAGCACCACATTCTGCATATATGTCATTGCCAGGAATTTCTCTAAGGATCCTAGACACATTATCTTCTCGATTCGAACTCTGGTCTGCGCTTTCATCATGTGATCCAGAAGAGGTATTGTTATACTCGTTACCCTCAGATTTCAGCTGTAGAAGATTCATGTTAGTCAGAAACGTAAATATTTAAATGCCAATCTGATTTCTTAATGTGAAACAGGACATGCAAAAAATTTACAGAGTTTGACCTGTCGCAACTGAGAGTTCAAAAGGGAAGCAATAACACCTTGTATTTTGTTTACCCAGTCAATCCTATCTGCTTCTGTTTCAGCCTGCTCAAATCAGAAAACATGTTGTTATACCTCTATAGAAACGTAACAGCATTACAAAGAATACCACTGGATAATTATGTTAAAATAGATACATAGAATATATATAGGATACTTAATAACAAAGCATCGGATATATGGGAGCAATACCAATATACTCAAATTAAAATATATTCATCTACTAACTAGTATACATACTTACAAAGACCAAACCAAGTCAAAAAGCTACCTACATTACAAAATCACAACAATGTGCACCACGTGTTCGATAAAATATCTGCCAAACCACAAGGACAAAAATCAGCACAAGTTCGGTGATGATATATGTTCAATTCTTGTAAAAATAAGAAAAGTAAATAGGTACTAACTGTATAATTTTTCATCCTCTGAAAGATTGCTCTACTTGTTAGCACTGCACTTATGATAACGCTAAGCCCAGGTTCCGTAAGAACTATGTCCGAAGCACTTCGTGCTGCATCAGTAGCATCGGCCAATGCAATTCCAATATCTGCCTTCTTCAAAGCAGGGGCATCATTGACACCATCTCCAGTCATACCACAAATATGCTTCCTCTCCTGCAACTTCTTGACAATTTCATATTTGTGCTCTATACATTTTCAAGAATCAAGAATTAGAACAATCTCAAACTCTTAAAACTAGAAATAGAACTAAGGTATGCAAAAAGAATTTGCAAAACCAACAACCTACCAGGAAAAACCCCAGCAAATCCATCTGCTTTTTCTATCAATTCTTCGACAAGAAGTGCTGCTATTGATGCATCCTTGTCTTGAACAAGCAAAGAAGCAGAAGGATACATATTTGTTCCCATTCCCAGTCTTCGCCCAGTCTCCTTTGCAATGGCAAGTTGATCACCTGAATATATTGTGAACAACAATTAATTAAGGAAAAAAATATGCAATTTGGTAGAGACGCGAAGTTTGATTAATTTAATTACCAGTAATCATCTTCACATTTACACCAAGATGGAGAGCTCTGCGAATAGTCTCAGCACTGTCATGCCTCGGTGGATCAAACAGGGACAGCAATCCAACAAACTGCCATGGACCACCAGCACTGTCTTTTGATTTCTCAGGCACGACCTACAATATTTTCAAAACACCAATGTTGGGAGAAATTAATTTGTCATTCTGGAGAGATGCAAATGAAATAATTAGATTCAGAGCAAGCAGATAGAGATAATGAGTGTAATGAAAAAATTCAGAATAGAATCCTATCAAACCTGGCTTGCAACACCTAGTGATCTTAACCCACGCTCCGCAAACTTATCAATCGTGGCATGAACCCTCTTCTTAAGATCTTCCTTGCAATTGCAGAGAGTAAGGATCTGAAGTACAATAAGAGCATACGACCCAAGTGAGCGAGCAACAATAATACATATATTCTGATGCTACAAGCAGGGAGACTAAGGAGATTTGAGTAATAAACTACCTGTTCTGGAGCACTGTTTACATGTGTTGGTTTGCATGTTTAATTGTCATGACAAGTAATATGATATTGCATAATAAAGGAAAATAATATGATATGAGGCTGGCCTGTGACCTTTGGTTAATTAATGTCTGCAACCGTGAAGCTTTGAATATTGGAAAGGCGAGTTTGTCACGAAATAATGGATTCACCTCTATAAGCTTTTTGAGTTCAACCAGTATAATGCTGCGTGCTGATTTTGTATCCCCATACTTAGAGAGCTGCTCATTTTGCCTATTGAATCAGTAAAAATAACATAAAAATGACAAGGAATCAGAGAAGGTGTATCTTAAAAACAAAGGTATTAAATACAAGGTTAACACCTGAAATTGTCCAGAGCAAGTAGTTCAGTGATTTCCTTGAAAAGTTCTTCATTGAAAGACGAGAACACCTTCAGATCCTTCACAAGAATCTCAACGGCTTTAGATCGGTCATTCCTGAGAATAAAAACAAAACATTATGTTAAAAATTAGCTTGGCCTCTTTCAACAGACTGATGGAAGAATCAGTAATAAGAATTCACCTATCAAGAGCTTCTAGATATTCTATTTCCCGATCTCGAAAAAAATCTTCATCGAGTAGCGATTGTCCTCAACCTTCGTAAAACCACATAAATAGCGTTCAACTTCATCCCACTCGCCCGCCTGAACTTGCTCATCAAAGTATTTCGTATTGAAGTAGAAACCAGATTCATGTTCCAGCCTAATCAAAAACAAAAACAGATCCCTTTTCAATATCATAAACATTATTTTAACTTGCTCGCTCGCTTGAAAAAGCACATGGCCAGTATTGAACATTCAATGAAACATATAGAATAAGTTTTTCAA